>NC_041048.1:40231383-40433883 GCF_900634775.1 Gouania willdenowi
CCACCCGGCGCCAGGTGGAGGAAAACTGCGACTCCAGCCTGAGCAGAGAGTACGCCATCTCCTCCTCCCTCATAAGTTTCTACATCCCCGTGGCGATCATGATCGTGACCTACACCCGGATCTACCGGATCGCCCAGATCCAGATCAGGAGGATCGCGTCCCTGGAGAGGGCCGCGGAACACGCGCAAAGCTGCAGGAGCAACAGGATCGAGTGCCATCACCACACCACCCTGAAGACGTCCATCAAACGCGAGACTAAAGTCTTCAAAACCCTGTCGATGATCATGGGGGTGTTCGTCTGCTGCTGGTTGCCCTTCTTTGTTCTCAACTGTATGGTTCCGTTCTGCGCGGACCGGGAGGCGGGGCTGCCGTGCGTCAGCGAGACCACCTTCAACGTGTTCGTGTGGTTCGGATGGACCAACTCGTCCCTGAATCCCATCATTTACGCCTTTAACGCAGAGTTCCGGAAGGCCTTCGCGAGCCTGCTGGGCTGCCGGTACCTGTGCTCCAGCACGCCCGTGGAGACGGTGAACATCAGCAACGAGCTCGTGTCCTACAACCACGACACGCTCATCCACAAGGAGATCGCGAGCGCGTACGTCAACATGATCCCCAACGTGGTGGAATGTATGGAGCACGAGCAGAACTTTGACCGGATCTCAGAGTTTTCTCACAACAACGAAAACGTCACCGACTCAGTTTGTGACCTGGAGGATTGTGAAGCAGACATCAGCCTGGACCGGATGTCCCCGTTCACACCCAATGGAATACACTGACTACTACACACACACACACACACACACACACACACACACACACTCACACACACACACACACACACACACACACACGCGCGCGCACACACACACACGCACGCACGCACACACACACACACACACACACACACACACACACACACACACACACACACACGCGCGCACACACACACACACGCACGCACAAACGCACACGCACAAACGCACACACACACACACACGCACACACACACACGCACACACACGCACACACACGCACACACACACGCACACGCACACACAAATTTTGATGGAGAAAATCATTTTGGGCAAATCAACAATAAAGTCGAAATGTTGAGATTAAAGTTGAAATTTAAAGAATAAAATAAAAATTTCAAGAACGAAGTCTAAATTTTGCAATTAAAGTTGAAATTTTGAGAATAAAGTAAACATTTCAAGAGTAAAGTAGAAATGGTCTCGAATAAAGTCAAAATGACGAGACGAAAGTTGAAATTTTGAGAATAAAACTAAAATATAATGTTGAGATTAAAGTAAAACATTTCAAGAACAAAGTAGAAATTTTGAGAATAAAGTCAAAATTTCAAGATTAAAATTGAAATTTTGAGAATAAAGTATAATACAAAAATATAATGTTGAGATTAAAGTTGTGATTTCAAAAATAAATTTAAAATACAATATTGTGATAAAAGTCAAAGGTTTGCCAATAAAGTCAAATCTACGAAAGCTGACGAGGGCCAATTCACCAGATATGACAACAAACATGAGATCGTGTCATTGAATGCATTAATACTTCAAAGTTGGGTTTAATATCAAAGATATGATTTCTCTTTCAGCTCATAAACATATGAACATATGAAGAGATATTGACATCAACTAATTGTGTTCAGAAGGAAAAACCAGTGAAGTTATGAAGAGGTGGAGCTTTCAGTCCGTCTGTGGTTATTGAGGGGCTAAGGAAACACATTAGGACCAGTTTGGATGAAGACTGTTGGAGTACGTGGTGAATTGGCCCGAGTCAGCTTCCGTAGATTTGACTTTATTAGCAAACCTTTGACTTTCATCACGATACTGTATTTTAAGTATATTTTTGCAATTTCAACTTGAATCTCGTCTTTTCGATTTTATGCTTGATTTGTCCAAAATATTTTTCGCCATCAAAATGTCCCTAATCCGCTTCCGTAGTTCTGGCAACAAGTGATGTGTAGATGTTTTATTTATATAAAAAAAGTCCAGTCTGTGTCCATTTGTTCAGATCAGTGTTGCTGAAGCTGTTGTTTACAAAAATAGTCTTTCATGGGAGTGTCAGTGAATAATCATAATGTGTTAGGGTTTTCTTTTATTCAGGAAATTTAATTTGACCTCCTGACAAGTTTTGACTGTCCACTGGGTTGACATATTAAAGTGCTCAGCAGACGCCTCTGAGGAAGACTGGCAGTTGACAGTCGAAACATGTCAGGAGATCAAAGTACATTTCCTGAAAATTGTTGTCTGAATAAAAGAAAAGCTTAACATATTATTCAAAAAGAAGACAAAATGAACTTTCTGGAATTACATACTGTTCCTCCACTGGAGGTGGGGGGTGGGGGGTCAGTGATGTCCCACTCTGAAACCACTCTCTGCTGCTGCTTTGTACAGTGCCCAGCTTTCCCACTGTGTTTGAACACTAAGTGCAGCCTTACACTCAGTGACACTCAGTCAAAAGCAGTCATTCCAACGCCTTATTGTTCACAAAGGAGAAACAAAGAGTTTTTTTGGGACTTGAAATGAATGTTGTGTGTTGTTTAAAGTGTTTAACATGATGCCAAATGCAGTATTAAAGTGTTCTGCCTCTGCTCCCTCCTCCTAAACATCTGCTCTGTAGGGAGTCCAACACTGTTTGTTTGCACTACAGCCACTGACATGGATCAAATGTGTGCAAAATAGTACGAGATACAACAACAAAAAAGTACACAACATATGCCCTGTGCAATGTAGCATCACTAACCCTGGTTATGATGCAGAGGAAATCAACTGCACCAATTCCTCTGAGACAGCAAAACCAAATTCTCTCTACTCTTTCAGGGGCAGATCTATGGAGAGAGATCTTTGTCTTTGGATTTAAAATGATTCGTAAGAAAATTAAAATCTTATAAAATAATTTAAAAAAGAAAATGTGTTTTGAGCAACACTCACACAGTAAATATGTATTCTTTAACATTTTGTCTTGAAGTAGAAACCTGGTTTTCCTATTTATGGCTTTCAATATCACATGGTTCCTTAAAGCAGGGGTTCTCAACCTTCGGGACAGGACCCCATTTCGGGTCGCGAGACACTGGGAGAGATGCCTTCAAGAAACTAGGAATATTTTTGTTTACTTTTTACCTTTTTTCTGCAACTACACCAAACTTGCCATATTTTAACCAACATTACGCCCATTCCTGACACTTCATTAAATTTCAATGCCTTTTCTGCACGTTTTCAGCACTTTTAAACCCTTTCCCCCCACTTTTACCACCTAATGTCACATATGATGACCCTTTATTGTGACTTTTAACCTCTTTTCACCGTATTTCATACTTATTTTTGCCAATTTAACCACATTCAAGATTTATCGTGTCCATTATTTGAGAGTTTAAACTACCGCTAATTCTTCCAATACTTACCCTTTGAACTTTTGACCACTTTTTCTGTCCGTTTTTGTCCACTCTAATTTGCAACTTTTAACCAGTTTCTATAGTTTTTAAAATTCCATTTCACCACCTTTTACATAATTTTTGGTCACTTTTAACCCATTTTATTTGTGAATAAAACAAGGATTTCCATCTTTAAGATGACTATAATAATAATAAACGTTCCTGGATAACAGTGGATATTATTCAGATGAATAAATAAATGTGGTTATCACAGATTCATAGAACAATAGACCATCATTTTACTGACTTTATGGATGGACCCCAAAAATCTCTCCCCTTTATTCCCCCTATAGATGGTCCTGTCTCCACATGTCTGTTCTCTGGCTGACAAGGTTGAGAACCACTGTATTAACAATACACTTGATATTTCAGTGGGTCATTTATTCCCTGAAAACAATAAGTTAAAAAATATTGGGTCTGGACATATTTTTTCCCAAACGTGCCACTGATGAAAATTTCCTCTAAATAATCAGAAAATGAATCATAAAAACTTGCTACACAAAGATTGTCTGTCTATGATTCACATTGTGTTCTGGAACCTCAGCTGTAAGGATATTATTAAGTGATTAACGCACAAAGATAAATGTATAAAGAAGTGATTCAGAGAACGAATTGTAGCCAATCAGAAACAGTCTGACGTCACCTCTCCCTTTGATCCGTTCTCTTTGTACTGTACAGATGACCCCATCTGAATGTATTCAGCTGTCCTTTCAACAGTGGAGTGTCATCATTTGTCTAATAAAACGCTGTCATGCTGACTCAAACTAACGTGCCGCAATTTTCCTCAAACCGACAGATTTTTGAATACAAAGGAAACAAGATGAAAGGGAATAAAAAGCACACGTTGAAGATGAAATTTATCATTTTGTCGTGACAGCTTTTCTCCTTCAAAGTCCTTTGTCAAAACTTTATTGTGACACGTCATCAGTAATGGAAGTCACTGGAACAGCAGGAAAGTTTGTTAAAAGCTTTGTTAACAGCCTCAGCATCAGCATCAGCATCAGCATCAGCATCAGCATCAGCATCAGCATCAGCATCAGCATCAGCATTAGTTCTTTGTAAAAAAAAAACAAAAACCCAACCTGCTGAGGTTTGTTTTCAGAACGTACAATTTAAAGGCAAAGCAAGACAAAATATACTTCATTTAATGCATTTTATCCAGAAAAAACATCACATTTACTAGAGCTGCTCATTTGACAGTTTTAATAGAATCAATCAACTGTCAGAAAGAAGTTTGACTGATCAATGTCTTCATTTCAAACATGTAAAACAATAACAGAACAATAGTTTGAAAAATAAATAAAAATGAAAAAATGATGAATTCCAACAGCAGAAATAGATTTACATGTGCAAAAAGGAGAATGAAGAAGTGTAAACTTATTTAACCCCTTTTACCAATTTTATCTTTTTAAATACATCATACAAACAATCTCCTGTACATATTCACAAACAGTCCATATCAGTATTACTCAATAATGAAAAAACAAATAAAAATGATTAGTAAAGCTCTTCGTCATTGTTGTACCTTTTGAAAATAAATTTTAAAAACTTTTTTAAACCGATTATGTTTGAATATTGTTTTAGCTCCACACACATTCTGTTCCATAGTTTTTTTTTTTTTTTTTACACAAAACGATCTACAAAACGATGAAAATAACTTTATTTTAATTTAAGATAAAAAAAAAATGTCATTTGATTTCCTTTAAATGCATTTTTGCTACATTACTCCCATTTCTGACACTTCTCCATCAAATATCAATGCATTTTCTTTCCACTTTCCAGACATGTTCAGCACTTATAAACCCTTTCCACCACTTTTATCACCTAATGTCTCATATGCTAACCCCTTATTGTCACTTTTACACTCTTTTCACCATATTTTAAGTTTATTTTTGCCAATTTAACCACATTCACAATGTGTTATGCCCATTATTTGCCAGTTTAAACTAATCGTTCCTACTTTTTTCTGCCACTTTTAAACCAATATTCACACTTTGAACCCTTTTTACCACTTTTTCTGTCCTTTTTTTATCCACCCTAATTTGCAACTTTTAACCAATTTCTGTGTTTTTTAAAATCCCATTTCACCATATTTTCAACCATTTTTGGTCACTTTGAACCATTTTATTAGTGATTAAAACCAGGATTTCCATCTTTAAGATGACTATAATAATAATAATAAACATTCCTGGATAACAGTGGATATTATTCAGATGAATAAATAAATGTGGTTATCACAGATTCATAGAACAATAGACCATCATTTTACTGACTTTATGGATGGACCCCAAAAATCTCTCCTTTATTCCCCTTATAGATGGTCCTGTCTCCACATGACTGTTCTTCAATGTTCATGTCTGTGTTCAACCACCTTCAGCTACAGTGGGGGTCCCTGCTCTCTGGAACCTTTATTTTGAGGGTCGTCGGTTAAAAAACCTTGAGAACCACTGTGTTGGATGACTTCAAGGCGTTAAATTAAGTGAACGTGTGTGTCTGTATACCCTGAGTCGGGGCTGACAGGCTCCAGCATCCTGAGACTGAAGAGGAACAAACATGGGCAGAAGATGATGATCAGAAACCAATCAGTTGTTTTTTATGACTCAGGGACACGTTTAGGTGAAGCATGCATCATTGAAATGTCGACGCGTTGTAATGACTTACTGCGTAATGTTTTACTGCGTCTCGTCTGCTTATGACACATTTTCCCCAAACGACGACATCACTCATGATGGAAAAAACGCCTCTGAATGGAAACTTTGGTTTTAAAAATGTGATCATATCAGATGTTTAAAGTTCTTTTTTCTGCCTACTGCGGCTACATATTGAGTTATTTTTAAAGCTGTGGTGATGGACCATCACTGAGTCCTTTCTTTACTTTGTGGAAATGATAAAAAAGGTAGATTGACCTCAATATTCAGTGATAGCAGCAGAATGTGGAGGCCAGCTGTGTTTACTCACACACACACACACACACACACACACACACACACGCACGCACGCACGCACGCACGCACACACACACACACACACACACACACACACACACACACACACACACACACACACACACACACACAGCTATAATCTCAGCTGTGTGAGTTTCACAATAAAAGCTGTTCACTAAAATAATTTATGGCATCTGAACAGACACAGAAACATGACAAAGCAACTTTTAAATCACAATTTCCCCTAAAAAAATCTATATATTAAAAAAGTTCAAGAGTTGAGAGCGTACAGGGTTTAATTTTACATTTGTGAGTATAAGATATAATAAATATACATGAAAAAAACCTTAGGTTTTAAAACTCAGGTGTAGATCTACATGGAATGTTTGGACAAATTGTAAAAAAGTTGTTACAGTAAATAAACCTTTTTAAACAGGCATGAAATGGACTTATAAAAACAGAGTTAAAACAAAGCACAGAGAACATTATAAAATAAAGATTCCACCACTGTTTGTTCACATTTCAATAATTCTGTTTTGTGTTTCTGAATTTTATGTATTTTTATTGTCATCTTTTGTGTTTTTGGATTCATTTCAATTATTTTTGTTGTCTTGTGTTTAGTTGCTTTGTGTGTTTTTGTTGTTGTTTTGTAATTTTTCTGTCATTTTTCTAGTTATCTTGTTTGTTTTGGGAGTAATTATCTTAGCCAAAGAAGCTACAGTATATATATTTTTTATTTACATTTGTCTGTTTGTTTGTGAACAGTCTAAACTTGAAAATTAATGAACGATTGAAATTTTCAGGAAACTTCCATAATGGGATGAGGAAAAAAAAATAAATGTTGAAGATTAACAGACTAATTCTGGATCAATGACTCCCTATGTTCAGCTCTCTGCTGCTTCCACAACACATTTAAATTATTATATTATTAGATTATGAAACCATGATAAATATCACTGATCCAGACAACTGTGAATATCTAGTAAAGTGAAAGGACCATTGTGGATCTCTTTTGTGTATTTTTGTTGTTTTTGGTTATTTTTGTGTATACTTGTCGTCATATTGTTGTGATTTCTGTATTTTTCTTATATTCTTGAAGTCATATTTTGATTAGGACTATGAAATGTGGAATTTTTGTCATCATTTTGTGTATTTTGTGCACTTTGGCAGCTTTGCATCCGTCAGTCTGACCCAGGGCAGCTGTGGCTACAATAGTAGTTTACCCCCACTAAGTGTGGAGTGAAAAAATAATCCCTCAATTCTGTTTGAGTGTCCAAAAAAGTGCCATATGAAATTGATGCATTAATTATTATTATTATTAAAAATAATATTTTTCTGTCATTTTGTGTTCCTACTTTGGGGGCCAAACAAAATGAGTCCGAGGGCCGCCTGTGGCCCTCAGAGAAATCATCAGTTTCCATCAGGCAGTGATGTGTAAATCTAATCTGGAACATTTGCCACATCTCTCCACCTTTCTGCCTTCATTCTCATCACATTCCTTCACTAAAGTAACTCCTTCTACGCTTCCCTCTGCGTATTTCATTTCCTTTATATTTCACTGACAGATGTTTTATTTGCCCTGACTTCTATTAAGGAAATGACTCTATTGTGTTCTGATCATTATATAAACAATCTCATCTACTTCCCATCTGTGATGCAGTGTTTGGTTTAGAGTTTGACACAGTGACATTGGAAGGAAACACAGTGAGAGTCTCTGCCCTTGGTCCATATATAAACATCTACTGTATATATACTACTATATATACATCTACTGTATATATATATATAGTACTATATATACATCTACTGTATATATAGTACTATATATACATCTACTGTATATATATAGTACTATATATACATCTACTGTATATATATATATAGTACTATATATACATCTACTGTATATATATATAGTACTATATAAACATCTACTGTATATATATATAGTACTATATATACATCTACTGTATATATATAGTACTATATATACATCTACTGTATATATATAGTACTATATATACATCTACTGTATATATATAGTACTATATATACATCTACTGTATATATATATAGTACTATATAAACATCTACTGTATATATATATAGTACTATATATACATCTACTGTATATATATAGTACTATATATACATCTACTGTATATATATAGTACTATATATACATCTACTGTATATATATAGTACTATATACATCTACTGTATATATATAGTACTATATATACATCTACTGTATATATAGTACTATATATACATCTACTGTATACATATATAGTACTATATATACATCCACTGTATATATATAGTACTATATATACATCTACTGTATATATAGTACTATATATACATCTACTGTATATATATATATAGTACTATATATACATATACTGTATATATATAGTACTATATATACATCTACTGTATATATAATACTATATATACTACTATATATACATCTACTGTATATATATAGTACTATATATACATCTACTGTATATATATAGTACTATACATACATCTACTGTATATATATAGTACTATATATACATCTACTGTATATATATATAGTACTATATATACATCTACTGTATATATATAGTACAATATATACATCTACTGTTGTTGTGGAAGTGAATCTGTCACGTTGGTAACACATTATGATACACATTCCTAGACGGAGGATCTTGTTTTCCAATAAACAACAATGTTTGTCCCAGATTGAGGATAGGAGGGAAAGCTCCAGCATCCGACAGCATCCTACAACTCATTATCAGATGGGTGAATACAAATGATGGATGAACAGTTGTTATTCATTCAAATTTGTGTGACATAGTCATGGGAAAAATTCGAGACACTGCAAATCTTGTAGAATTGTATTGAATTTATGTATTCTAATGGGATAAGACACAATCAGAGGTGGACTGGGACAAAAATTCAGCCATGAAATATTCTTCAGACCAGCCCATTATTTACATTATCATTGACAGAAATCCCTAAAAGGGAGAATTTTTTTTAACTCCTTCTTACTTATTTCCTTTGTCCCATTTTTGCCCCTTTTCAAAAATTCTGACACTTTTATCCAATTTTTTTCTTTTTTTGAATTTTTTTGACCACTTTTTGTCCAAATAAGCTAATTTTTACCCAATAAATACCACTTGTTTCCCTTTTCTCTACATTTTGCCTCTTTTTGTTGGCCACATTTTGCTCATTTAAGCTATATTTAGCCATTATACCACCTGGTTCCTCTTTATTTGCTCATTTTTTGGCCCATTTTACTCCATATCAAACCATATCTGCCTCCACTTGCTCTTAAAAAAAAGAAGTGCCCGGCCCAGCTCCAGGTCGAAGGCCCACCGGAACGATGCCAGGTATGCCAGATGGTCAGTCCACCCCTGTCTACAACTGATTTATTTGGTAATTATGGTGAGAATAAGATGATCCCTCAACAGTTGATCACAGTTACGAGTCATATTTAAACAGGACAAATGTGGAGCAGTCATTAAGAAAAAAAAAAACCTCTGCAAAATGAATCAAAGATTAAAACTGATAAAAACAAAGATAGGAATTCGTTTTCTAGCTTAAAAAACAATTGTTGAAAATCAACCAAAACCAATGGATCAAACCTGTTTACAGCAGAACATAAAAACTTCAAACTGGGAAAAACTTCTGTTGCATTCTGCAGTTTTCTTTGAGAAACGATAACAGATAAAACCAATAATAACACTTTGTCTCATTGGTTGTCCAATAACGTGCAGAAGTTTCATCTGCTGAGACTCAACAAGAGAAAAGAAGCAATAATGAAACCACTCACAAACAACATCTTTGTGCTGGTTGGTCGTGTCGTGCTCTCTTTAGATAAATGCAGACTACTGGACAATTATAGTGGGATGATGACTCAGCGTCCTTTAGCTAAGTAGGTTAGCCACACACTGCTATAAAGTTACCCCAATGCCACCAGTTATCTGTTATGTATTTGGAGAACAATTGATGTCATAGAATAATTGGCATAGATTCCATAAATATATTGGGTCAGGGTGTGTTATAGAGTTTGCTCTGTGTCTGTTTATGTGTGTGACTGTACTTTGAAGGTTTAACTTTGTGTCTTTTTGTGTCTTCCTGTTCCTGTCTTCACTCCCGTCCTCCTCAGTGTGTTTGAGTTGTGAGCAGGGCTTCATTTAGCCCTCCCACATTTTGACCGACACTTATTTAATTGGATCCAGCGCCTCATTTTTATTATTTTTTTTCCCAGCACCTCATTTGCTTTTACATTTTGAAGTATTATATTTAGACAGCTCTTTTATTGAGTTGAAATGACTGGAAATGTCATTGTACACACAAGACTGAATGTAAAACCTGAGCGTGAGTGAGGAAGCGAGGGCAAAGTCTGGCCACACCCCCAACGCTACGTGTAAAGCAGAGGCGGGGAACTCCAGTCCTCGAGGGCCTGATTCCTGAGACCTGTAGATGGTTGAGACCATGTTGTCATCAAGCTCTGCAGAAGCTTCATAACGAGCCATTCATTAGATTCAGGTGTGTTGGAGCAGAGACACGTTTAAAAGTCTCAGGAATCAGGTCCTCCAGGACTCCAGTCCCCCTCTTTCCTTCTGATCTCAACTAGTTTAAATAACAGCAAAATGAAAATAATTCATGGAACACTGTATCTGGTTGTTATTGATCTCTTTTGCTCATTATTGTTGCCATATCTTATTTTGCTATGTCTTAGTTTGAGTTTCTGTCGTTGTGTGAGTCTGTTTTCCTCATTATTGGTTTGTTGTTAGTTTCTACTGTGTTGTCCTTCTGTCAAGGTTTGACTCAGAAATATTTCCTCTAATTCAGGGGTTCTCAATCACTTGGGGTCACAAGACACAGGGAGGGGGTTGCCAGATGCCCTCAAGAAGTTTAGGGTTAGAAGTCTTATTTTGAAAAGTTGCAGTGAAAAGCAGCTTACTGACCCTTAGGGTAGAAAATGAATGCTAAAGCCAAAGGGGTACCCCGTGCGTGGAATACTGACGTTAAAGGGTCGTATGTGACGAGCTGGGAGTGAGACTGGGTTGCACCAGATGCCTTCAAGACACTAAGAATATTTTCTGAACAATTTGAGCCCATTTTTACCTTTTTTTTGCACCTGCACCAAACTTACAATATTTTAACCTATTTTCATCACTTTTTCTTACCATATTTTTGCTCCTTTTAATGCATTTTTGCGACAATTCTCTCATTTCTGACACTTCTCCATCAAATGTCAATACCTTTTATGCACATTTTTTTCACTTTCATGACATTTTCTGAATTGATTTAATTTAATTTTGAACATGAACACAACTGCAGTGTATTTACCACAATGAAAATGATAACAATAATAATAGTAATAAAAAAAATAATAATAATAAAAAGCAAAGTGAGAATAAATGGTTCACTTTTAACATCTTTTCAACATATTTCATGCCTATTTTGGCCAATTTAACCACATTCACAATTTATCATATTATTATTGGCCAATTTAAACAAACATTTTTTCACCTCTTTTTCTATCTGTTTTGGCCACTCTATTTTGTAACTTTTAACCAATTTCTGTGTTTCTTAAAATACCATTTAACCACCTTTTCCACCATTTAAAGTGGGATTTTGCACAAAAATAGTTTCTGTGTCAGCTTGGTTGATGGCAAAAAAAAGTATTTGGATTTAAAGAGTTTTTATGCCAATAAGTGAAGCTCAGCCTGAGCTTAAGAAGTCCAAGGTTGTTTCTGTGGAAATCGTGGAAGAGCGCAGCAGCACAGCAGGAGTTAGCGTAGCGAGTAGCAGCACATGTAGCGATGATGCTAATGCAGGAGAACCGGCTGTGAAATATGTGAAAAAGTAGCGAGGATACAAAGGGCTCCATGGATGATTTTTTTTGGCTGTTTTGGACAAATAAAAAGTAAGCACGCATTTTATTTTCATTTTCTGCTGTGCTGATGATTTATTAAAGGAGTTATGGTCTTCTGGGTGTAAAAGTTAGTAAATATTTTGTGTTTGTGGGTTTTTGTGTTCTGAAAGTATAGTGAGCTCTTAGCTGTGATGTTTCGCTGTCCTTGGTGCTAAAACATTGCAGATCAGAATCAGAATCACAATCAGAGATGATTTTATTTGCCAGGTACAATTTAAAAAAAAGAATTTAACTTGGTAGTTGGAGCGGAAAGAACACACATCAACACACTGAGGCGGCCATTTACAGCGCCATCATATTTAGATGAAAAGTGGGACAAAAACAGGAGGAGAGGTGAGGGAAAAAGACAGGTTTTAAACTGGACCGGCGAACGTGCACAAAGCAAAACACAGACACAAAGAGCTCAAGACCATAGCACGTGGGCAGGGGAGTGTGAGTGGTGGGTGCTGGGGGCGGGGCCCAGGGCGGGGAGGTGGAGAGGATTTCCAGCCGCTGGGGGGCGTGGGCGTGCAGCCTCTTCTGGGTCCATTTAATTAGCAAAATGCGCTTTAAAAAATGTATTCTGTGACATTTTTGTGTCTCTTTCATTGCCGGCACCAACACCCAGGCTGTGTTTTGGGACCTGATTATTTACAAATTAAGCACTGGCTGTGAGTGATTAGGCTCCTCCCTGTTTCACACCCAGGTGTTCAGCATTTCCTGGTTCGCCTACTTCACTATGTAGCCAAGTGTTTGGACACAGAAATGTTGCTGATCTTCTTCTGAGGTTCTATTTCTCCTTGAGTCATCTTTAATTTGAACCTTTGAATTTTTGCCTACTTTAATAGAACAACTGGTGTTTCTACATCTCTCTTCTCCACCTCATCGACCCAGAGAGGGTCCAAACATGATGATGATTCACTTTGATCATGTTTATTCATTAATCCATTCTGCATTCAGGGTTGCAGGCTTCTGCTATTATTCAGCTCATTTTTGGACATGGATAATTCAATGACATTGACTGTGATACAGAAAAAAAAAAAACTGCTAAACTGTTAAAATGAATGATCATCGGATTTTTCTAAAAACCTAGATCAGCATTAACACACGTGGCTCGAACAGTGAAACCAGGACAAAAACTAAGAAAAAAAAAACTTGCTGCTAGTTATAAACGTTGTGACATTTTGAAAGAAATTGGTTTAATGGTCATGGATTATTTCCCTGTGGCAACAGTATGAAAGTAACAGTTTTTAAACAAATGCTATTTTACAATATAACATCACACACTAATATTATATTTCATTGTGATAAAATACTCACATGCATGTTCTGTCAATACTATATCAATTAAATGTGTATTAACTGTGGTGTTATTTAACGGTGACTGCATTGTTACATTTGTCCCTTATTGTCGGGACAAAAAAAACAAATAAAAACTACATAATGTAAGTTAAAAATGACTTATTTTTAGTAAAAAGAAGAAAAAAAACCACAATGTCCTGGCTAATCTAAAAAAAAACATAGTTGCTTGAATTTTTATTGCTTCAAACATTTAAAAAGTAACAATAAAGTAGAAACTTGGATTGATTTTTATTATTTTGTTGTATTTTTTTTTTTTAATTTGTATCTATTCATTTATTATTTTAACATGCTTGTCAACTGGATTTTTTTCCACAAACAAAACATTTAATAAATAAATGCAGTAACATTAGCATCACATTAGCATCACTTGTTAGTCTTTTCATTACAGTCGCTCTAAAAATGAAAACAGGATTGTTTCCAAACTGAAAGACTCAAAACTAAATTGTTTTACATCCCAAGAATGAGTAACCTTTATACTATAAAATAAAAGATCAGATTTTTCTCTCACATTCCCACATATGAGACACTTATGGACCAATTTGAAGATAGTGGGGAGAAAATAAAGTAGCGTGTCAACCCTAGAACCAATGCATATCTGTGACTAATCATTAGTGATGTGAACAGTCTATGTTCATAGCTCTAAGCTGATCACATTACAGGGAGCTGAGACATATGCTAAGTAGTTTAGTGAAGACCCAAACATGTTCCAGACCCAAACACACACTGACTTTGTGACTATTTAGAGGAGCTGACATGTCCACCAGATATATAGGATGTATAGCAGATCTATGTCTATATTCTGAGAGAGTAGGTGGAGCTTATTACTATATCATATTTACCTTTCCTATGGTGTAATTTTTAAGATATTGGAAGATGAAAATGGAAGAAAAAGGACGTGTGAAAATTGACACATAGCTCCCTCACTAAATTGTCCATATTTCAGAAAGTATTGGTAAAAAAATTCAGAACTTTTTGAGTCCGAAGTGCGTGGGATGTTTGTCTAAATGACATGGAATGACCCTATTATTAAAAATGAAACTTTTAATCACAAAAGTTCACCACTCGAGCGAAACAAAAATGTTGTTGTAACTTCGGGGGATTGTTTGTGCCGACGCTCTCTCACCATCACTTCCCAACCTGTCACAGATAAAACGCTGTCGTCTCCGTCGTCCTGTTTGTTAAAAACCCAACAACACTTTCAACGCCTTGAGCAAACACACATTTATTACGCCTCCTCTCTTTTACATCATATAAATATAGTTTCATATATTTGAGCTGTCAAAGACTTGAAACAGGAGCTTTTTTTTAGTTTTGAAACAGCTCCTATATCTGTATACAGCAGTGTTCAGTGATATTAGTGCAGTATTTTAGCTCACTAACATTTATTCATTAGGCTTCCCTTCATGTGGAGGTCACTTTAGGCGACACTTCACATTAACTTGTTAGCAGTGAAATATTATACATGCACAGAAGTGTTCCTCATTTAGGGCTGGCAATAAATAAAACACACACTCAGCTCTGAGATAAACAACACGAGCAGTTATTAATAAAGGTTATGAGACGTGTTTCAGTTTAGAAACGATTGTTTAAAACCCTGAAGCAGTGTTTAAAGGTTTCCTCTTTCCTTCTGATCTCAACTAGTTTAAATAACAGCAAAATGAAAATAATTCATGGAACACTGTATCTGGTTGTTATTGATCTCTTTTGCTCATTATTGTTGCCATATCTTATTTTGCTATGTCTTAGTTTGAGTTTCTGTCGTTGTGTGAGTCTGTTTTCCTCATTATTGGTTTGTTGTTAGTTTCTACTGTGTTGTCCTTCTGTCAAGGTTTGACTCAGAAATATTTCCTCTAATTCAGGGGTTCTCAACCACTTGGGGTCACAAGACACAGGGAGGGGGTTGCCAGATGCCCTCAAGAAGTTTAGGGTTAGAAGTCTTATTTTGAAAAGTTGCAGTGAAAAGCAGCTTACTGACCCTTAGGGTAAAAAATGAATGCTAAAGCCAAAGGGGTACCCCGTGCGTGGAATACTGACGTTAAAGGGTCGTATGTGACGAGCTGGGAGTGAGACTGGGTTGCACCAGATGCCTTCAAGACACTAAGAATATTTTCTGAACAATTTGAGCCCATTTTTACCTTTTTTTTGCACCTGCACCAAACTTACAATATTTTAACCTATTTTCATCACTTTTTCTTACCATATTTTTGCTCTTTTTAATGCATTTTTGCGACATTTCTCTCATTTCTGACACTTCTCCATCAAATGTCAATGCCTTTTATGCACATTTTTTTCACTTTCATGACATTTTCTGAATTGATTTAATTTGATTTTGAACATGAACACAACTGCAGTGTATTTACCACAATGAAAATGATAACAATAATAATAGTAATAAAAAAAATAAATAATAAAAAGCAAAGTGAGAATAAATGGTTCACTTTTAACATCTTTTCAACATATTTCATGCCTATTTTGGCCAATTTAACCACATTCACAATTTATCATATTATTATTGGCCAATTTAAAGTAAAAGTGTCCAAACATTTTTTCACTTCTTTTTCAGTCTGTTTTTGGCCACTCTGTTTCCAACTTTTAGCCAATTTCTGTGTTTCTTAAAATACCATTTGACCACCTTTTCCACCATTTTTGGCCACTTTTAACCTTTTTTTTTTTTTTTTTTCACAAGGGCTGAAAATGCCGTTAAAGTGAAAAAAATGTGCAGAAAAAACATTTAAATTTGATGGAGAAGTGGCAAAAAATAGGTTCAAATATGACAATGTTGGTGTAGTTGCAGAAAAAAGCTAAAAATGGACTTAAATTGCTAAAAAAAATTATTTTTTAAGGCATCTGTTGACCCCCTTCCAGTGTCTCGCGACCGCAAATGGGGTCCGGACCCCATGATTGAGAACCCCTGGTTTATGGGACTCCACATCCCACAATGCAATGCACAAGATTTTTCGGACCATCTCAATACAAGAGTGTTTAAAATGGAAATCATAATAATAATAATAATAATAATAATAATAATAATAATAATAATAATAATCTTTTTTTGAGCAAATGATCGGTGATCATAATTATTGTTTGGAACATGTTATTATCAAGAGGAATAATCCACATGTGCTGCTCAAATACTTATGTTAATAAAAAACACCAGTGCTCTTGACTCTATTAGGTTTTTTTTTCTGTTATTGTTGTTGGTTTTATGTTTGTGGTCGTGATGTAACATTATGATGTCAGGATATATGTATTGTTTGGTGCTTTATGTTGTATTTTCTTCTCTAGCTGTGAGCAACACAGCTTTAAGAAATGAAAGAAAGGCGATGATCAATCAAACCCATTTTCAACGGCTTCCACGTCTTTATCGCGCCGTGCTTCAGAGGTCTTTATCGTCTCAGCCTGAACGCTTTCCTGAAATATTAGTTTTTCCTTCTGCCATTGTGAAGCCCTTGTCAGCAGCGGAGAAACACGATGCCTTAGTGTGACAGTGACAGATGTGACGCCAATCGCAGCCCCGGGTCACACACAGATATATTATCATAAAAGCTATTATTCCACCTCAGAGCCGTGCAAGTCACACTCTGTTTTCTGCTCTAATGTGACAGAGAGAGGCATGAAATACAAGTGGAGCTGTTACTAATGTTCTTGGAGGATGAAAAGACAAAAAAATAAAAAAAAACATCCACTTTGATTCAGGTTGTTTACTGTCACATAAATAAAAAATGACTCAATAACAAACAGCTAGAAATACTGCTTTAATACTGCCATCAGCTCACTTTGATGCACTGTTTGCTGCCAGGGCGATAAAAGGTCAGTTCGGTGCACATGTTTGCAAAACGTGTTTACTGGTTGAGGATCTAAGGTGGCCTGGACGTCCAGAACCAATTCACACACAAGTTTACGAGAGGAGACACTTTACAGAGGCTCAGAGATGGAAACCCTGAGCAATGATAGAGTCATAAACTAATGATCTGTCACAGCCTTGACATCAATGAACAAACATCTCACACAGAACCAATAATAATGGTGAAACACTATGAAAAGGTTTCATTTACTCAGACATCTGTTTTCCAGGACATTTACTTTGATCTGTTGACATGTTTTGACTGTCAGGAGGACATGGACAAGGTCTAGAACATGCTATTTTACTCCTTTTCTATATTTTTTTTAATCAATTTTGTGTGTTGTTGCACATATTTCAGTAATGCCTTGTTCATTAATGGAGCTGAATTGTGTGTTTTGACTAATTTGGACTATTTTGGTTGTCATTTTGTGTATAACTGTTTTCCTTTTCTGCATTTTTCTGTAATTTTGTATATTTTTTAAGTAAATTGTGTCTATTTTTCTGTCATTTTACATGTTTAACTTTAGGGGTGGCAAAATTTGTGTCCGCCTGTTGTCCACGTCTCCTTTTGATCAATGAAAGCTTTATTTCCAACTTGCTGCTAAAACCAGTTTCGATAGCAGAAACACATGAATTACAATGAAAGGTTAAAAATAGGAGCAGTTTTGTAATGTAAACTCTGGGAGAAAAGCACCTGAACAAATCCACTGATGCGAGACCTTTAATCTGAGCAATGCTGACCTTCATTCCACACAAAAGCCCTTGTTTCGCATCGCTTGCTCGAACAAATTAATCTGACATTTTAATGGGAAGAATTTACTCCGAACACAAATCTCTCAATTTGCCAGGAAGGATTTTTACATCAATGAAAAAACAATCTTTTTGAACTCTATCATGGAAGAACTCTCATAGATCTACTGTAACCTTTTCAAAACAAGTATTTTTCTTTTCTTTTTCAGTTTGGATGGAACATCAACAATATTTGGCACTTTGTAAATCATCTTTAAGTCTGCAATGCAATATACAGTATATGTCACTGCACAATGCACTGCATTTTCTCTGAAATATGATGATAGTTTCAGTGTAAAAAAAGACGTAATAGTGTCTATTTTCCATGTTCCCTCCAAACTAATTCTATTTTTTTTAAATAACATAAAATGCGAAGGTTTGGGTTTAAAATTAAATTAACTTTTTAGATCACCAGCCAGCATGGCTTGTAGATTCTTAAAGTTACCACTTCAGATTTTCCACCAGTTCATTTTTTTCCCCAGGGAAAATAAGCTACATAATGAGCCACAGAATAGATTTAAGCATTCATGTTTCTTTAAATAGTTCTTATTTTAGTTGATTGCAGAAATACATATAGATATAAACATTTAATTTAAAAACAACGTTGAAACAATGCCTAAAAGGTGTAATATGGAACTTTGGGTGTGTCAGAGGAGTGACCCTTTAATAAAGCATATTCTCATAACTTAATAAACAAACTTCATTTTTCAACACCCAATAAATATCTCCACGTTTGTCTGTTTTTTACTAACTCATTCTACAACTTCATTTCAGCTCCTATTGTTTGTTTTGCGCCGCTCTGATACCAAACTATAACAATCACGCTAACGTAAGCACGTAGCCAGACGGTAAAGTAGCCAAAAATGGTACACGAGTAAAAGTACTGTTACATGCAAAGGAAATGTTCTCAAGTAAAAGTAGAAGTAATCATCCCAAAGACTTACTAAAGTTACCTCTAATTTCCACTGGACGCGGCTCCGCTACGTTACGTCTTCGCTGCGCCACCGGAGCTGATAGGTTTCCACTTTATTCTATGTGTTAATGCGGTGCGTGTCTGCTCCTTACCAGTCCGGTGCCCTCCACCAGATTCACACAGGACTTCTATTTCTGATGGACACCGGAGCACGACGCATCAATTAGCACAGAGCAAATGAAGCTAAACAGGAAATTAAGCACATAAAACATCTAGTTACTTTTCAAAATAAAACAATTCAGATTATATACTATATTGATTCCTCTCATACTGTAACTCACTGTAAACCGCAGCAACTTTGATTTAGTTCATGTTTTACTGGTGCAGTTTTAACTCTTCTCTGTTGGTAAAAAAGGAAAAATCCAACCTTCTGGTTCTCCTTCGTTAGGAACACTGAGCTGTTTATCTGTTTATTGTTGCGTTTAGAACACAAACTTTTAACTGCGTTCTCGCGCGATTATATAATTATCGTGAGAACTGCTCTGTCTCGTGACATCACATACGTCCAACCGGAGTGCACCGCGTTCCACTCAAAACGCAACAGGTGTGGATTACCGAACAGCTGACAGCGGGGCAAAACCAGATCGGTGCTGTGGTGCAGCGGAGACGTATCCAGTGGAAACCTCCAGAAAGAGTAAAAAAGTACTGAGTAACACCTTATTTAATTAGAAAGCATAAAAATCTATTCTTAGAACTTTTACATTCAAACGCTTTGTAAGGAAAACGTGACAAATAAAATAAATTTCACCTTCTTTCCTTCACATCCTGACATCACCCTCTCCTCATCACCCTCTCTATACCACTCCATCCCCTCCTCTTCATGCTGAGCTTCATTTTCCTATTTACTTTGTATCAGTATTAATTGTATCTATAGATAAAATGAACTGAAAAACCAAAAATAACTGCTAAAACTTAAGAGTGACATAAGCTCAGGCTTTCCACGGTGACCTGCATTTTTTGAGGCAAAAGAGTCACTTTGTGAAGTGTCGGTTATTTTTAAACAGGAGTTTATTCTAAAGGTTTTTTTTAGGCACTTTGCTCCTGTTGGCCCTGAAAAAGATCCAGCATGACTAAAAAGTGTCTGGCAGGCAGCAGACGCAGGCAGACCAATGTTGTGCTGGACTTCACCAGAGGGTACAAGTATGAAAGCTCCAGAGGTGGGTAGAGTAGCCAAGAACGACACTCGGGTAAAAGTACTGTTACATGTAAATGAAATTTACTCAATTAAAAGTAGAAGTAAAAGTATGCCTCAATAAATTTACTCTCGTGAGTACATTTTTTTCAAAAAGTTACTCAATGACATGTAACGAAGTAAATGTAACTCGTTACTACCCACCTCTGCATGTAGCCAATTGTTGTATGACACGTCACAACATAGCGTTCATGGGAAATGTAGGATTAGTACAACCAGTAGTGTTGCCAGATATGCATCATTTTTTTTAAATCTAAACACACACAAAAACCCTGAAATTTCTTGGCGGAAAAACAGCCCAATCTGGCAACAATGACTTGTCACATTGTTTCTGCAGCCAACCGATTCAAACAGACACAGTGGTATTTGTTTTGTTCACCAGCCAAAATGGCTAGCAACGCTACAATGTTACCCACCAAAGTACATTTTTACCAGCAATCAGCAGGTTGGCGGGTGTTTATTTAAAGCCTAGTACTGGCCACCCTGGTAAAGCCATGTTCCAGCTCCTTCCCTCTGGGAGAAGATATTGTTCATTGAGATGCAGGACATCTCGCCACATTATCAGCTTCTTCCCACAAGCTGTTCTCAGGCTGAACAAAGCACTTTGAAGACTTTTCTTGCACTTTTATCATTGAATCGCTTTATTGTTGTATTGTTTTAAGTAGGTTATAAGTGTGTTTTTATTACCTCGCATCATAGTGTGAAATGTTTCCCTTTGTACTTTTACTGTGTTCATTTATTTTGTCTATTTTGGTGTTTGTTGTTGCTGTCTCTGATGCATACTGGTGTATTTTTGCACAAATGTTCCAATACGGTTTCTTTTCACCACAAATAGCAAATAAATTGAACTTGAACTTGATTATAATCATTCTGGTGTGACTGAATGTAGAAAACATTAGATGAATCTGACAATGTTCTCCACTACTTTATATTGGACCTCATCCACATGATTATCACCTTAGAACAGCTTGACCTCACCACTGTCTCATTCCTATATTACCCTGTCAGCATTTATTGGCCATTACTGAAACAATGGGGCTGTGATGGACTGGCGCCCTGTCCAGGGTGTACCCCCGCCCAGCGCCCTATGAGTGCCGGAGATTGGCACCGGCAGACCCCCGCGACCCTGTTAAACGGGAATAAGCGGGTATGAAGATGGATGGATGGATGAAACAATGGGGATCAAATCGTAATGTTTGAACAGCTTATTTGAGGCACGTACTCCCTTTGTGTGTAAAAAATAACTCCAGAAAAAGAATCTGAAACACTGAATTCAACAGTAGACACAATCACAATCTGATCTAAATTATTATGTGAAATAAAGATTTCCTTCATTCTCACTAACTCAATCTGTTCAGACACTTTCTTTGAACAATGGTTTGGTTTTGATTTGTAATTTAAACGTTACTACTCAATGTTAAATTCATTGTATGAAAATGTTTGTATAATTACAAGACGCATGTTTCACAAACAACAACAACAAAAAAACCAAAGCTTTCCGCTGTGAGAATGAATCAAGAATGAATGCATGCTAATGTAGCCTAGCATGGCTGCTACTCAAAATGGTCAGATATCAGTAAAAAAAAAGTATTTATTAGTATTTATTTTGTACATATCTCTGATTTATATATATATCTAAATATTTTTATTTTTATTTTTTTTAAATCAAGGTTATTTTTTAGGGTCTTAGAATATTCTTATGTTTAAGGTTAAAATGTCAGTAAAGCTGTGAGTTTTTCTTGTACCTACTGTTATAAAAGAAGTTTTAGAAAGATGTATGATTCATGCTGATATTGTATCTTATCAATATCTGTATTGGTCAATACTCCAGGATACCACCAAAGAAAAGGAGGAGCGTTGAGAGAGCAAAGGCAAGGGAATCACATTGACCAGTAGTTCTTACAAAGCAACCAATCAAATCAGTCCATTGAAGCACAGCGACGGGTACAAAAGAACGACAGAGAACTTCAAAGGAATAGATCAAAGAGCAGACACTTCCTGGGGAGAAAAAGATCAAAGGTGTGTGAGGTGGCCCAAAGCTGCAGAGAGGAAAGAGTGGGAAACAGTTATGGGACGCAAGCTCAGGCTGGATCACCCTGTAGTTGGCCGCCTTTGATGAGGGTGTCCAGTGTTTAAAAAAAAGACCGAAACACCCTCTGATTCAAAGGAACATTACTGATGATACGTCCTTCTCATATCTGAGACACAGCTCCCACGCCACTCTCACATGGTTAACCTCATGTTGACTACCATCTTTTGGCACAATGTGTACCATCACGTCTGTGTTTAATGATTCTCACACTGGTGTGAAGAAGCTTCTCATATTTACTCCAAATAATGACTCTTTAATATTATTTGTATCCATTGTTTATGCCGTCTAAATAAAAGTATTCAGGTAATTGTTGCTACTTGTTAGCACAGGCATTAAAGTAGGCTACGCTGCCAGGGATGCACTAAAAGTGTTGAAGGATTCACTGAAAACCCTGATACACGGTCACTTTAAAAACACACAGGCTTGTGTAAGAGAGAGAATTCAAACTGAAACCTGATTCCTTGTTCTTAGACAGCGTTACCTTTCTCTGCCAACCTAACACACATTAAACAGTCAATGCTCCCTGCAGTGTTCCCATAACACATCTGCTTGTTCATTCATTCCCATTATCATTTACAGCAGATGGACAACTGTTGGCCTTCTGACTAATTCTGAGCGAGTAAACATACACAATGATTCAAAATATACACAAAGGACAAAAAAAATGTACAGAAATTACAGTGAAATACATAAAAGGAGGAGAAAAAAAAAAAAAAATTACTCCAAAAACACAAAAAACAAACATAATGACTCACAACACAAAAAGTGTGAGGTCGATATTACATTTGCTGCCTTAAGATTTTAAGTTTTCTGTCAAAACAAAAACAAAAAGATTTAAACCTAATATAATGTATTCAGCATTGGAGAACTAAAATCTAAATTAATCAGGAAAATGTTGGTGGTAATATTTTTATGTGATTACCATGAGGAGAGAGAAGAAAACCTGAATCCGTGTATCATTCGTTCATTCATTTTTCATTATGCAACAAAAACATGAAAAACGAAAAAAAAACAGTCATTATTTGATGTTTGTTTCCAAAACCAAAATGAAAAAACAGAAAACACCTTGTTTTTCAAATTCAAGCTGTTTTGCTTTGTAAAAAAAAAAAAGAAAAACGAACACCTTTTTTTGTTTTCTCCATTACCGATTTGTCCCGGAAGTGTACGCTCATCCGACACTAACGGCTACGCTAACGGCAGTTCGGCATGATAAGATCGCTTTTTTCAACTTCCGAAAAGTGTCCTTTTCGCTTTAGCTGGTGTTGGGCACAGAACCTCCTCACGGACATTTCGGAGGATTTAGAGACTCCTAAGTGTTGCAGAGCGAAAGATATCTTTATACTGTATATATGTGTAACGCTTCACTTTCAGGTCATGTACTTTGGCAAATCGGTAAAGGAGAAAACAAATAAAGGTGTTCGTTTTCTGTTTTTCGTACCGAAGCAAAAGAGCTTGAATTTGAAAAACAAGGCTTCTTTCGTTTTTTCATTTTGGTTTTGGAAACAAATATCAAATAATGAGGGATTTTTTTTTCTCAGTTTTTCATGTTTTTGTTACATAATGAAAAACGACTGAACGAATGATACACGGATTTTTATCCATTTTCATTTTCTCCATTACCGATTGGCCAAAGACCGCGACCCGGAAGTGTACTCTCATCCGACGCTAGCGGCTATGCTAACGGCAGTTTGGCATGACAAGATCGCTGCTTCCAACTGTGCATCCGTAACATGTCCTTTTCGCTTTAGCTGGTGTTGGACACAGAACCTCCTCACGAACATTTAGGAGGATATAGAGACTCCTAAGTGTTGCAAAGCTAAAGATATCATGAATGTGTAACGCTTCACTTCCTGGTCACGTACTTTGGCCAATCGGTAAAGGAGAAAACAAATAAAGGTGTTCGTTTTCCTTTTTTTGTTTTCTGTACCGAAGCAAAAGAGCTTGAATTTGAAAAACAAAGCGTTTTCCGATTTTTTCATTTTGGTTTTGGAAACAAATATCAAATAATGAGTGTTTTTTTTTTGTTTTTCATGTTTTTGTTACAAAATGAAAAACGAATGAATGAATGATACACGGATTAACCTGATATGTCTACCTCACATTTCCTCTCCACAGTTATCAGCAGGACGTTTCCTCCACTCACTGCAAAACGAATTCAACTTTTCAAAGGAAGTGTGAGATGAATCCTTCACTCGCTGAAGACTTTTACCTTTATTTTGGAAAAGTGTAGCTTCTTCTTCTTCTTCTTCTTCTTCTTCTTCTTCTTCTTCTTCTTCTTCTTCTTCTTCTTCTTCCCACTAATTAAAATCACTATTCCTCTGTTATTAATGAACAGATCAGGCTGATATTTGGTAGCTATAATCTATAGATGTGTACGCATCGACGCTTGGAGCCAGATTTTCGATTTAGGGTCCAAAAAAACAAAAAAAAAACAAAAGTCTATTTCTCATTTATTTACGAGTCAGTTATTACAACAGTTGGTGGTACCCAATCATTGGCACATACCTATATATAAATGGGGCCCATTAACCTGTATGTGTCGGGGCCCCATTTTTCAAATAATTACTCCTCCGTCAGTTCTCATTAGATCAGAATGCAGTTTGGTATGAATACTCTATGAATGAATATGATGAGACGCTCGGAGCTCTTTTTTTCAAATGGGGCCCGGGAGCCCACCCCCCCATTTCCGGTAATTTCAAAATTTATGGGAACATAGTCATGTTATATATCGTTTCAAAGGTAATTCAACGTAGATTATGATTATGCCTCATACATTTTGATCAAATATTGTGACAGTTGGTGCTACTGAATCATTGACATATACCAATATATGAATGTGGCCCATTACTCCGTATGGGCCCTCCTGGGGCCCCCATTTTTCAAATGACTACTCCTCCGTTAATACTCGTTGAATTGGGCTGTAATTTTTACATGGATATTCTATGAGCGGATGTCTAGAGCCTCTCTGAGACCTTTTTTACTCAGTGGAAATGAGTCATTTGACTGATTTCTCGGGAACGTGGAACGTGTTTTTCGGCGAGGAGAGGACGTCCAGACCGTATTTCACCAGAACTCGTTTAATACCTGATATAAGTGCAAACCTTGTTTTTAACTCCACTTATACCCAAAGCACATTTGGAACTTTGGAGTTATTTTTATTGCTGTTGTTGAGCAAACGGCTCTGATTCACTGGAGAAAAAGTCACAGTAAGAGTTTCATAAGCAAAGCTTTTAGCCATAAATATTACAAATAAACCCATTTACAGCTCCTGTGCGAGGGACAAAGATATTGACAACTTAAGGTTATAATAGAATCTAGTACGAGGAAATCCTTAGATTGATCATGTGTGCCGGCCTGTGGCCCGGTAATAACATTTAACAATACAGTACAATACAATAATGATGACTTTACTGGCTATTAAACTTCCCAAATCATACCAAAATAATACATAGGGTCAGGTCCGGCCTGTTATATAGGCAATACAGGCAAATGCTAAGGGCGTTATACGTCCAGGGAACGCCAAAATGAATACTTGATAGTATTATTAATAATTAGTTTTAATGACAATAAAAAAGAGAATTTTGGATTCTTTGACGAAATGTAAATGTCAGTAAGAAAACATTTTAGTATTTAAATTAAAAAGAATACTTGATGAGCCAAACCATCAGTAGAAGACACATTAAATGTATCTCTCTTTGTTGTAACACAGTTACAGTGTACACTAAAGTCTTCAAGCTGCAGCTATTTCAGTTGAATTATTGTTTGGTTTGTTAGTTGTTTTATTTTATTTTACTAAGGCTAAGCCTTTTATATTTATCTTGTTATTGTGCAATGTCTTACTTTAACAATACTGGGGGCTCGCCCTTGGGGGTTCCCTGTCCTGCGGTGGTGCCCTTTGGGTCCGGCGGGTCTGGCTGGCTGGCTGGGCCGGTCCTGGCGGGGGTCTTCCGGGGCGGGTGGTACGGGCCGCGCCCTGCCATACCCCCGGCTTGGGCGGCGCCCTGTGAGCCGGGCTCTGCGGTGTGGCTGGGCCCTTTGGTAAGGGGGGGGGGGGGCTGTCTGGGGCGCATCGTTCGGGCGGCATCAAGGAAAGGCGATCTGGCGCGCTCTGGGGTGCGCGGTCAGTGCGTCTGGGGGCCGGCGGGGTGGCTTGCAGCATCCCCTTGGTGCCCTCGGCGACTATGGGCGTGGTTGTCGTCCCTGGGGGCGCTGCTCTCGGTGCTGCTTCCGTTCCGGGTCCTTCTGGCCTGGGGTCCGGACCCTGCTGGCTCTGGGCCCACCTGTGGGCTCCCGCCGGCTGCCCGTTTCGCGCGGCTCTGGCCGTCTGCTGGGCGGGGGCCTTGGCTCCTCTGCTGGGGTCTCGGGCGGGGGGCTCTCTGGGCCCTTCCCTCGGGGGGTTGGGTGCTTGGGTGTGGGTGGGTGGTGGGGCTAGATGCTGGCGGGGGGCCTTGGGGTTGGGGGTTGGGGTCAGTGAGGGGATCCGCTGGGTGCTCGGCTGCTTGGGGCTTCCTCGGATGTGTGTATGGGGCAGTTCCTGGGTTTGCAGTAGCGTTTTTTTTTTTTTTTTTTTTTTTGCACATACACTGGTATACGATGCACTGGCACGCCTTGGGATGTGGGATAAAACTCATACTGGGCTTAACCTTAGACACGTTAATCCCAAATACCTGCTCTAGGTACTACCATTCACTCATTCCTTCTGTTCACAGCCACCACCATTATAGCTAAGCTTCACACTTGTCACCATACTGGCTGGATTACACAACATAATAAGCACAATATATTCTACAACCTTACATCTCACCCTCACTGCAAAACAGTCTATTCTTCCCCACCTTTTCTATTTCCTGCCTTGAGTCTCTCCTCCCTGCTCCCTTTCCCTTTCCCCTCCCCCTCCCCCTCCCCCCCACTTAGGTGTAACACTGCTCTCCCTTTTTATATCCTCCCTATAATAACAGATTTCTTACCCTTCCTTAGGGAGGGCTGGTGATGGTCACAATTAAGCAATAAAATAAATCAATGTATTTTATTGCAATTACAAAATATGCATTGCTGTCTCATAATGATTGCACTTCATTTCCTGGTTTCTCCTGACATTCTACGAGCAAATGAATGATCAAATCTCTACAGAATGATACAAGGAGTAATCACTACTTATGAACACTTTTTATTACTGAACCAGAATTTAATGAAAATGTTCCATGTGTTAGTGAATGGAACAGAAAAATAAGAGATAATTGTGTGGTTGACATGTCTAAAAACTACCAATAAAATACAATGAATAAAGTTTTTTTTAGAATCCCATCACATTATATCTTGAGTACGATTAGAACGTTCAGTTTGTTTCTGAGGTCTCTGTGTACATTATGCACTAAGGTTAGCATGTGTGTGTCCTGCTGTTTCTATTAGAGCAGACATTGAGCTTAGCATCATCAGACTTTGAGATAATGGACGCTTTTAGAACACAGGCTAAACCGCTGTGAGCAGGATTACAGATTGAAAATACTGGGATTGTAGCGATTTTACTCATCGTTTCTATGATTGAGAAGAAACGTTTTCTAAGAAGAGTCGATGCAAATGTTGCAGCATTAAAGGACGCGCTGAACACTATGGATTCAGAAAGTCACACAATGTATTATGTGTTTGAACATAGAGGAGATTACATTAAAAAATACAGTAACCAATATCTTATCAAAGGGTTGTGAAGCTCATATCGTCTTCCTGTGAAGTGGAGGTGCTGCAATGAAGCCATAAAAATGTGATTGTATCAAATCCGAGGGTCACATGATCAACATTCATGTCCGCATTTAGAATAATGATCAACCTGAGTATTAACATTAGAAACAACAAAGGGTTTTGTGTGTATTTGATATCGTTTTGTGTATTTTTAGCATGTTTTTGGGATTCATTTTATGTATTTTTATTAATTTTTGCTTTCATTGTCCTTATTTTTTGTGTTTTTTTGTGTTTTGTAGTTTTTTTCTGTAATTTTGTGTTTTTTTTTTTCAGTCATTTTGTGTTTTTTTTTGTCATTTCTTGTCTTTTTGTTGTGATTTTCTTCATTTACTTTTGGGGGCTGTACCAAAATTAAACCGAAGACCACATGAGGCCAACGTCTGCTGTAGAAATTACAATAACCTAAGAAAATTCAGACTATGTCTAGTTAGATATTTATCTGATTTAAAATCTCAACAAATATGTATTTCCCAGGTAAATGTAACTTGATTTCCTTTAACAGAAAATATCCTAAACATCAACCAACCTTCACTGTTTCACATCCTTTGTGAAGTCTAATAAATCACAATGAAATGACGTAATAATAGTGCAGCATTTTTGCAAATAATTTGATGCAGGACTCATGACCCTTCTTTGGAGCCCCTTGCATCTCATTTTGGGTAAAATGAGATAAGCCTATTAAAAAATAAGCAATGGGCTTTATTTCTGAGCAATATTTCAGGAAATAACACAGGGTTTGTCAATTTTTGTTGTCATTTTATTTGTTTTCATGATTGTTTTGTGTGTTTTTTGAGTCATTTTGTTTTTTTTGCTGTTTTTTTGTGCATTTTTGTTGTTATTTTATGTTTGTTATTGTTTTGTGTGTTTTTGGTTTCATTTTGTGATTTTTAAAATATTCATAATTATGTGTTATAAGTCGTTTTGCGTGTATTTTTGTTGTTATTTCTTTGTGGTCACATGTTTTTATATACTGTATATGCATGCAGGCTGGGATGAAACAGCCTGATTATTAAAAGCATGAAGAAGAAAAAAAGCGAGTGGGTAATTCTTTGTACAGCTACATGAATCAAATACTTTTAGAAACACTCAAATACTTTTGACCTAAAGTTTTTCTTTCTTGTCATTTCTATTCCAGCATTTCTTTGA
Source organism: Gouania willdenowi (assembly GCF_900634775.1). Taxonomy (NCBI): domain Eukaryota; kingdom Metazoa; phylum Chordata; class Actinopteri; order Blenniiformes; family Gobiesocidae; genus Gouania; species Gouania willdenowi. The sequence goes on from NC_041048.1 coordinate 40,260,834, forward strand.
AAACTCCCACTCCATGTTGATCAACCTCTACCTAGAAGAGCTTTTTTTACTTCCACAAAATGTTGCATAGCACTGAATCACTTGTGTTTAAATAAAGAAATGATCTTTATAGTCAATCCTCCCTGTGTAACGAAGGCTTTTTGCCATGTATGATTATCATCATTAAAAACTCAAATAACCAAAACCATCGCATCTTTTTCATCTTTTATTGTGAATATATAAACGTGTGTATTCCCAGTATAAAATCCACATAGCAGGACGCTGACCTAGCATGACTGTCTGTTCTGAGTGAGAGGAGATGTGCGTGCATGTACGTGCACACGCACACGGATCGTGTTTCTGAAAACCTGTAATTAGAGATTGACTGGATGCATGGCGGTGACTAATGTTCTCCGAAGCATTAGTGCAAATAGAGACGTCAATCACCTGCTGAAAAATGAAAAGATTCAATGTGTCACATGCACATCAGTTTTTACACTTATCATGTAAAAAGGCAAGGCAAATGTATGTGTTTCAATTAAAAAGTGCAACAGAAAACAGTTTAAAAACATTTAATAGGGTTTAAAATTAACAGTAAAAACATTAAAATCAGCAGTAAAAACATTAAAATCATCAGTAAAAACATTAAAATCAGCAGTAAAAACATTAAAATCAGCAGTAAAAACATTAAAATCAAGACTAAAAACATTAAAATCATCAGTAAAAACATTAAAATCATCAGTAAAAACATTACAATCAAGAGTAAAAATATTAAAATCATCAGTAAAAACATTACAATCATCAGTAAAAACATTAAAATCAACAATAAAAATGATAAATCAACAATGTAATGATTGAAAATGTCTCAGTAATGAGCACAAGAAAAAAAATCTTTAACATGGGTTTAAAATGTGTGATGCTGACTTCAGTTGTGCTGCAGTTGGTTTCACTTCTTTGCAGCATAACAACTAAAAGCTGCTCAGACAGAATATGCATGGAATAATATAAAAATACAAAAAATAAATAAATATTCAAGCAATTTATTATCATCATATTTAATTATATTTATGTTTTTTCTTGTTGACACCAATAATATTGTTATTTTTGTAATAGTCAAGGAACCCGTGAGACAACGTTAATTTATTGACCTTATTGTGTTTCTTTGTAATTTTTTATTTTTAATTTTTTGTGGCCCATGAATTCAACTTTTATTGTGCTCGAGACGATAGACATAGTTCATGATGCAATACGTTAGACAATATTGGTCTCATAGTAACGATACGATATTTTGGATATTTTGTGTGACTTTTCAATTCAATTCAAAAACAAAATAAACAATTACAAAAGTAAAGCCAATCCTATTTAAGGTGCAAAAAAAAAATGCAAACAAAAAAGAGACAATGACAATTCATGCCAGTCTAAAAAAAAAAAAATATATATATATATATATATATATATATATATATATATATATTTCATCACAAATGAAACTAGAACAGTCGACACAGCTCAGATTTAAGATACAAACAATATAAGTAGATAGATACATTATAATGTTAGTGAATGTAATGATGACTGTGTGGCGTTAAAGGTTTTAAATAAGGTTAATTTGCTCATTTTAGTTTTAACAAACTTTCACATTAGATTAATAATGCATCCAATGAAGTTTAGTTCCCTACACAGACACGATGAGTCATGAAAAGTGGTGGAAAGTCTTTATAAAGTGCCAAAAATGATTTGAAAAAGGAAAAATTGTGCAGAAAATGCATTGAAATTAATAGAAAAGTGGTAGAAATGGGAGTAATGTCACAAAGATACATCAAAAGGAGCAAAAATATGGCAAGAAAAGGTAAAAAAAAACATTAAAATATGACTAGAAAAAGGGTGAAACTAAGCAAAAATTAGCTCAAATTAAAAAAAAAAAATCTTAGTTTCTTGGAGGCATCTGACGACCCCTCCCCTGTGTCTCGCAACCCCAAGGTTGAGAACCCCTGGTGCACATCCTTTTGTTTTTTCCAACTCTAGCATCAGACTCTCAGCATCGCTGTCTCTCTAAAAGTAGGGCACTGGTTAAAGTGTGTCTGTTGTCTCTAGTCCATCTCCGTATCTTCAGTCTTACAGAGTTACTGATGACAGGCTGCTGAGAACTCTCACATTACGGTTGGTGAAGCGTGTTATTTCCTGTCGGTCACCTGCAAACATCAGGTGGCTCTAAAGCACGTGTCAAACCCAAGGCCCGGGGGGCAAATCCAGCACTTTAAAGCTCCCAGTGTGGCCCAGAGGAGACAACAGTAAAAACAACAGTGAGAACATGAGTCATTTATACCTCCAAATACACAAATTCAATAAAACTGTACTTTTTTCTCATGCATACATCAAATGATGGCATTTTTAATCTCAAATTGATGTAAAAACTCTCAATTTTTCCAAAATCCTACAATTTTTCTCAAATTATTGCAAGATTTCAGTTTTTTTCAATTTGTTTGTTTCAGTCTAACAAAAAATATTCAACCTTTAATCACAATTTAAAAAAAGACTGAAACAGGCAGATGCAAAAATTCTTATATGCCCAACATAAATTATAACATTCAAGTTACCTTTTTTCAATAATACACACAAATCAAATGCAGTCATTCAACATTTGAGTTGGGTTTTTTTCAAATAATGCAAAAAAAACACAAACATATTTCTACTGCTTCACATTACTCTCTAAAATATATTGTGACATTTTCTTTTTGAAATTAAAAAAGTGTGTCACTCATTTTGTATTTCTTCATCAACAGTATTCCATTATTATATTCCAGTATTTCCCAAAATCAAATAAAAATTGGTCAAAAAATCAGGGAAATTTGAGTGAAGATCCTGCAGTGACTGAAATGTGTCACGTATTGCTTGGATATTATCTGATTTACATACTTTAAATAATATTATACGTGAAAGAGAAAACTAGGGCACAAAAATGATTAAATTGCTTATTTTACCACCATTTGAGACTAAAACCTGTCAGTTTGACTCCCCTGCACTAAAGAAACAAAACCAGCCAAAAAAACAAATCATTGACCCATAAAACTGCTTCTGGGATTTATGAGTGAATAAAAACACTTATTACATTATGAGGAACAAGATTCAGCTCAAATTTAGATTCATTGTTGTGAAAACTGACACGAGGAAGAATTTTACAATTTTATTTACTCATAATTAGTTTTTTATTATAGTTTTTTTTTGTTTTGATTTGATCTAATTGTTACAAATAAGCAGATTTATTGTTTAAATCTGCTTATTTGGGGATTTCTCTCTTTTTTTTTAAAGTTGGAGTTGTGTTAGTGTCTAACTGAGTGTCATCAGCTCTTCAAAGTCATTGCAGACACCTGCGAGTAAGCCATTCAGCTCAGAGCTAATGACGATCAGCTGGACAGGAGTTTATTAAAACAGGAAGTTTTTCTGAGGAGGCGACGTTTGTCCCTGAAAGGATGAAAACCGTCACTGGAGTGTCTGTGTTTTATTAGGTTGTAGATTTAAAATACATTACTACGACAGACGTTGTAGCATTTTCAACTGGATTTTTTTCTAAATGTCTGTCTTAAAGACAGAAATAAAAACCAAAAAAAAAATTCTTGAATAATTGATGCAACACTTTATTTTGTAATATTTTCAAGTTATACAGTTAATGGAGTTTTTCTTTTTATATATAACAGTATCTTCAGCACTGGTTAAAAATGGATATAAAGGCATTAAAAGATGAGGCTGAATAATTATCAGTTTATGGTGAAAGAGGTTTTAATCCACAGAGAGAGGACAGACAAAGACAAAGTGAATGTATTAAGTCAGGATGAATTTTTAATGCGTGTCTTTCACGAAGATGCCAACTGGAATTTATAAAGGAGCAAATTAAGGCGACAAGTGTTGGATGTTAATTATAAAAGGTCGTTCCCTTGTTTACGTAGCGCAGACAGCTCTGACAGTGAAGGTGAGGGTCAGCTCTGCAGCTCTGGTGGGTTTTCAGTTCTGAGCTTTAGCAGCAACGCTGGGATTTCTTTCATTGAGCCTCAATGCTTTGATACTGAAATATGTGTCATAATTATATCAGTTTTATTTGATTTAGTGTGTATTTATTGGTGATTTTGTGAGACCTCTTATAGATAAGCTTACTAACGGTATGTACAACTAAACTCTAACACACACGCATACACACACAGACAGACGGATGTGTTTGACAAAGGTTTTTAATACAGTGTTGGATCATTAATCCAAACCAATACATCCAGATTTAATCCCAAAGCTTATGTTTCCTGCTGATAAAATCTGCTTTAGGTTCTTATATTATTGTAGTACTACTCCAGTTTTTATTCACATTTTCAATATTTAGCTTTTCATTTAAGATTTGATACTTAAACTAAAATTCCCAAACATTGTCATATTAATCTCAATATTTTTATCTCAATAAAGTCTGACCAGAAAGACTATTCTGGGTTAAATTTGCATATGAAAAATGCTACACAGGCTCATTTATTAACAAACAGCTGCACAATATGTTCCACTTTAGTCTTTTTCTCCTCTAAGGGACAGCATGTGTGAGTGAGTTCTGTAGTGTGGCTTGTTTAGGGGAAGGTCTGGGTTAGGATGCGCACATAAATCCATCTAACTGAGCTTTTCATGATGTTCTGTGAAGTAGCAAAATTAAAAAAAAAAAAAAGAAGCTATAAAATATATATCTCCGAATTATAGAAAAATTGTAAAGGACACTTTAACTGTATAATAATGAATAATGTTAAATATGTGTATGATGTGATTTGTACTCTGTGATTGTATACATAAAAACAATTTAAAAACAAATAGATATATCTCGACATAGCCGATATTTTCATTTTTTATAAAATTAGAAAACTTGAAATATCGTGAATCACGATATATTGCCCATCCCTACCCCCATCTCCTTTTTAAAATCTCACATCACGTACCGCTAGGGGTACACGATGGCACTACAAGAAGTACTTTGAAAGAGAGAGTAGAAAATTAACAAATAAAAGCATTGAAAATATGGGCTTTTATAATGTTTATTTTTTAGATAAAATAATAATATAATAACTGAAAATGAAAGCTTGAGTACCACTGGTCTAAAGCATTATTACTGCTGGGGGCCACAGAAATGTGATCTGAGGACCCCTGGAAAAAACAAAGGCTTTTGTGTGTTTTTTTTTTTGGTTGTTTTATTTGTTTTGTCATTCTGTATGTATTTTTTTCTGTATGTTTAACTCATTATGTTAAAATCTGTGGTTGTTTGTGTGATTTTGAAGTCATTTGTGTAATTTTGTTATCTTTCTATATTTTTTTATGTCATTCTGTCTATTTTTGTCATTTTGTGTTTAAGTCATTTTATTTATTTAATGCATATTTGTAGTCGTCGTGGTTTTTGGGGTGTTTTTTTTTGTACTTTCTTTTTGAGTGTTTTTGGAGTCATTTTGTGCGTTTACTTTCAGGGCTGCACAAAATGAAAGGGCCACATATGGCCCCAGAGCCTCCAGTTGCCCACGTCTGATCTAAAGCAACTTCTGCAGAATGAATTTATTAAAATTTTATATTTACACATATTTACAGTCGAACACTCTTTCTGGGCAACTGCATTCAGGTAAACATCAAAGCAATTTCAGTTTCAGAATCGTAAAATCAAAAAAAAAAAAAGATCAATCTAACTGGGAAAAAGTTTAGCAAAAACAACAAAGAGATAAAAAAGTATTGTACACATTAAATACCTATACTCCAATAATTCTCCAATTGCCCCAGAAACCCTTCCCACCCACCCGTCTACCTCTCATTCCCCCCCAGCCCACCCACAGGACCCCAAAGCACCGATGAATGCTTTTTACAGCAGAGTTTAAATTCCAAAGTTGTTTTTTTCCATAAATTAATGTTGTTTTCTTTAGCTTGATTTGTTCCCGTTGTTCCATGTTTGCAATATCAAGGACATCAAGAAGCCATTTTTTTTCTCATAAATGGGAAAGGGAATTTCCATCTGCAAGCAATAAGAACATTGGCTCCAGCCAGACACGTTTTTTGCGTTGGTATGTCAGAGCTGTCATTCAATAGTAGAGTATTGGGTGCGTATGGTATTTTAACATTCAGAATGTCTGAGAGCATTTGTGAGACATCTTTCCAAAGGGCTGCAACCTCTGGACACAGCCACACCATGTGGAAACATGTTCCGAGAATATTTTGAGAGCACAATGTGCACAATGGAAAAGGAAGGATTTTTATTTTGTTCAGTAACTGGGGATAGAAATAAGTCCTGTATAAGAAATTGGAATGGATAATTTGATGATTAGAGATCCTAGAGGATACAGAATGTTCTGCCAGATTTCACTTTTAGTTTATTTGTCCAATGGCTGATAGATCAGCCATCCACAGATTTTCCCGGCAAAAAGGGGTATCAACAGATTTACAAAACACAGAGTATATCCTTCTGGATGTCTTGAAATGACTGAAGACCCGTGGCACAATATGTCATCAAAAGTGTGAACACCTCTGCTTCTCCATTGGTTCAAACTAATTAATTGGTTGGATAACGTGTAAAAAATAGAACAGTACACATGCCACTTAATGTCAGTTTTACAGTGTTTTTCGGCCAATCACCATATTCAGACAGTTTCTGCTATTATTGGACCAAATTGATCCTTGAATAAATCAGGTCTTCCAATCTTTGAGGTTGGACTATCTTTTGTTCCAGTTCTCTCCAAGACATCAGAGAAGTCGGAATGAGCCATTTGGAAATAGATGGCATAACAAAAGACCAGCATTACCACTGACAGTTAGGAACACCTAGTCCTCCTTAGTTCTTATGTTTTTGGAGAATATCAAATTTAATCCTAGGCTTTTTAGGCCCCCAAATAAAGCTACAGGCTAAAGAGTGAACTTTCTTCCAGTAGCCTGTAGGTAGAGACAAAGTTAATGTTTATCATTGGCAACATATTAACCTTGATTATACTTATACAGGAGTGAAAAGTACAAGGCAGATTTTTCCATTTTTTCAAACTAGCCTCGAGTTCTGTAAGTAAAGTTTGATAATTTGCGTTGACTGTTTGAAATAGAGAAAAAAAAATTGATACTGAAAGATATTTTAGACTTTGAACCACAGGGATGTTAAACATGGAGAGGTTAGTTGATATATTGTTTAGGGATAATAATGCTGATTGGTCCAGTTCAATCTGTAGCCTGAGATGTTACTAAAATCCCTAAATATCTTCAACACAGTTGCGAGAGATTGATCTACATCCTGCATATATAGCAGGATGTCATCTGCATGAAGTGAAATGCTATGTTTAGTGTTGTATATTGTTGCAGGTTTATGGGTCGTTGAGTGACGTATTGCCTGAGCTACTGATTCAAGAGAGAATGCAAAAAGCAGGGGGGAGAGCGGGCGGCCTTGGCGGGAACTTTAAGATATTGGAAATTGTTTGGAGCAGGTATTACCTGTCAATACCATGGCTGTTGGATTTTCCCAAATTCCATATATTACATAAATACAGTCGTCTCTGTCTATGTCGCGGTTCATGTTTCGTGGCCTCTGTCTTGCTGATTTTTTACAGCGCAATTTTGGATGCATTTTTTACAGCGTATGAACGCATTGTGTTCTGCGTCCTGATTGGCTAATGCTGCGTTCACCCACCAGTGACACATCCTCGATGAGTTTCACTGCCTGCTGAAGCGAGGAGCTGTTCTCCTTTTTTTCCTCTCATAAACATAAACCACCAGTGAAAAAAGCCGGTGTGATTAGCGGCTAATGCTATGCTAGCTCAGTGCTACAGAGAGAACTTTTTCCTGCTACTACCACCTCCTCACTGATTCTCCTCCACACTTAATCCTTCCTAGTCCGGTCCCGGTTATAAAGGCTGTCATACAGCTCCAGGTGGTCACACACAGCTTCTACTCCATGGTTGAATGGGTGAACAGGCCGGTGTCAGTGTTGACGACCTGACTTCATCGTCAACAAAGATGTCTGATCACTAGCAGTGTGACTCTGAAGTGCTGTATGTTTATATTTTAACATCTACGAAGGTTTGAACTTTGAGAATGTTTAAACCAGAGAGAAATGTTAATTCCTGTCTGAGAAAAGTGTATAAAGTGTGTGGTGAAGGGTTTTACAGCCTTAAAACATGCATAATAATTGTAAAAAATAAAGCTGACTACTTCTCGGATTTCACCTATTGCGGGTTATTTTTCGAACGTAACCCCCGCGATAAACGAGGGACTTCTGTAATGCCATTCTAGGCAGTCGAAAGCCTTTCCTGTGTCCACAGAGAGGATAGCAGATGAACAGTGGGCCTTGTTTTCAAAATGAATTATGTGGAGAAGCCGGCGAATATTATCTGCTGCAAAGCGGTTCTTAATGAAGCCAGTTTGGTCCACGTGGACAAAAAAGTGCACAAAAGGCTCTACCTTTAGGATAGTACCTTGGCAAATAATTTGATATCCGTATTTAGCAATGACAATGGTCGATAATTTGAGCAATCCTGAGGATCCTTATCCTTTATCAGTAGTAATGATATAATGGCTATTATCAAATTTTTGGAAAAGAAACCTTTTTCAATTGCGTCAAAAAGCATGTAGAGTAAAAGAGGGCCAAGCTGAGGCCAAAAAGCTACATAAAATTCAGGTAGCAGGCCATCTGGGGATTTACCCGTTTTCATTGATTGTAGAGCTTGGTGTAGTTCGGAAAGAGTCAGCGGTGAGTTTAAAGTGGTGCGATCTCGTTGCGATCGCTGCAGAAGCTGCAATGGGTTAACCCTTTGTCAGATTTGGTGACCATCATGTGATTAAGAAAGACTGAAAGCATTACAATCACTGCATTGGCTCCCTGTGTGTTTCAGGATCAATTTTAAAGTTTGCTCATGGTTTTTAAGTGTCCTAATGGTCTCAGAACTGCTTTTACCATATGAACCTTCCTGGGCCCTGAGGTCCCTACTGTCAGGACACACACACACACACACACACACACACACACACACACACACACACACACACACACACACACACACACACACACACACACACACACACACGGTGAGGCGGTGTTCCAGTTTTACAACCCCTGTCTGTGGAGAACCTTAGGGCTGCAGAGAACGTTCATATTTAGTCCTCTGCACTGGGAGCTGTGATGATCGTGGCAGTGGTGGTGCTGCCTCATGGGCCCTCAGTGCTGGTGAAGGACTCCTGTCTCTGCGGCGCTGGGGGCCCTGTGTCGGCATCCTGTGGCCTTGGTCTATGATCATCTCCTGGTGCAGATGGCCCCTTGTGATGCTGTCCGCCCTCCAGGATCCTCTGCCAGATTTCCTGTGCCATTGTCCTCATCTTAATTCTCTGCATCTGTGTGTGTGGGTGTGTGTGATGTTGAGGTTTTATTTGGATTGTTTGCGTGGGGTATTTTTTTATTGTATGTAAGGTTTTAATGATGTAAAGCACTTTGAATTGTATTGTATATGAAAAGCATTCTATAAATAAAGTTTGATTGATTTATTATTTGATGTGCTGAAGCATTGATTTACTGACCTCATAAACACATTGAAAGGCAAAGATAACTCTGTGCCCACAGGTCAATATTAATAAATAAAGACCACAGCAAACAATGCAATGATGCAAACATTTGGAAAAAGTCATTTTATTGGATCCTTACTGTGATGTTGGCTTATTATTGAAAGCAGCTGTGTGTTTATTTTTAATATTTCTAAAATGTCCAGTTAAGTAGAAGATGGTTTTTGGGTTTAATGGAGAACGCGTTGGCCTAAATTCTCCTACGTGTGTGTGTGTGTGTGTGTGTGTGTGTGTGTGTGTGTGTGTGTGTGTGTGTGTGTGTGTGTGTGTGTGTGTGTGTGTGTGTGTGTGTGTGTGTGTGTGTGTGTGTGTGTGTGTGTGTGTGTGTGTGTGTGTGTGTACTTATAAGATTAAAAAACTGTGTTCCATGCTGCTGGTTGAGGCTTTCACATAAAATCTATTATATCTATGTCAGAATTTGTTTGCATAACTTTTTAGTAAAATCCCCAAAACAAAATAAATACAACAAAGAGGAGTCATCATCACCATTACCCTTCTCCCCAGTATAAACCAGGAAGCTCCACGATGCAGGACCAAAGTCAGGAACTACTGCAGGATTGAAATAGCTTTAAAAAAAATGAAAGGAATCTAAAAAGGATGTGCACTGAACCTTTAGTCTGGGCGTATTACATCAATGTGACAGCTTCCTGCCTTATGAAGGCTGGTACGTGTCCTCTTTCTTTCCGCGGGGAGATCCAGGGTTGCAGTCAGTGAAACACATTTTCATTTTGCATCGTTGATTTCTAATGGCTTTAAGGAGCTCTGTCAGTCAAACTAATAAAGCTCACATCTCACACTGTGAAGGCCACCATTAAAGCATCCAGTGGAATGTACGTATCATCACTGTGACAGGCTGATTGGTGTGTGAAGAACCTATTTACATCTTACATTCAAAGTGTAGAAAATCATTCAAAGACAGAGGGACTCACGCCTCTCGTCCATCCCAGCACTTTATTTCTCGACTGAAGCGATAGGAAGAAAGTCAAAGTCCTCTAGACTTATTAGACTTCCTTTATTGTCATTCTAACTTTACAATACAGAAAAAAATATTGTTGCATTGGCTCGTACAGCAAATACTTACAAAAGGTAAGTAGTATAAAAAAAAAAGATCCGGTGCAGATATAAATAGATATCAAGAGGAAAAGCTATATGTAAGATTCCAATACAGATACAGTGGTGAAAAAGTGTTTCCTCATTAATATCCTCTCTCTCACATCCTCCTTCCTCCATCTATGCATGTACTGTATATACAGTAGTGTGGAAAAGTGTTCGCCCTCTTCCTGATTTCTTACTTTTTTGCATGTTTTCCACACTTAAAACTTTCAGATCATCAAACAAATGTAAACACTGATAAAAGATAACACAAATAAACACAAAATGCAGTTTTTGAATGAAGGGTTTTATTAATGAGAAAGAAACAAATCCAACGCTACATGGCCCTGTGTGAAAGAGTGTTTGCCCCTCAGCTCCTGTTAAAACATAGCTGTGGTTGATCACACATGAGTTCAATTTCTGTAGCCACATCCAGGCCTGATTGAAGTATAAACCAAAAGATTCTCAAAAGCCATGGACATCATGCAGAGATCCAAAGACATTCAGGAACAAATGACAAAAAAAAAAGTATGGAAAAGGTTTTAAAGCCATTTCTAAAACTTTGGGACTCCAGTGAACCACAGTGAGAGCCATTATCCACAAATGGCCAAAACACGGAACAGTTGTGATCTTTCCCAGCAGTGGCTAGCCAGCCACATTTACCCCAAGAGCGCAGCAACGACTCATCCAAGAGGTGACAAGAGACCCCACAACAACATCTAAAGAACTGCAGGCATTATTTGCCTCAGTTATGGTCAGTGTTCATGACTCCACCATAAGAAAGAGAGTGAGCAAAAATGGCCTGAATGGCAGAGTTCTAAGACCAAAACCACTGCTAAGCAAAAATAACATTAAGGCTTCTCTCAATTTTGCCAGAAAAAATCTTGATGATCTCCAAGACTTCTGGGAAAATATTCTGTGGACTGACGAGACAAAAGTTGAACTTTTTGGAAGGTCTGTGTCCCATTACATCTAGCATAAAAGTAACACCGCATTTCAGAAAAAATACCAACAGTAAAATATGGTGGTGGCAGTGTGATGGTCTGGGGCTGTTTTGCTGCTTCAGGACCTGGAAGACTTGCTGTGAAAAATGGAAGCATGAATTCTGCTGTTTACTAAAACATCCTGAAGGAGAATGTCCAGCCATCTGTTTGTGACCTCAAGCTGAAGCCAACTTGGGTTCTACAGCAGGACAATGATCCAAAACACACCAGCAAGTCCACCTCTGAATGGCTGAAGAAAAACAAAATGAAGACGTTGGAGTGGCCTAGTCAAAGTTCTGATCTCAATCTTATTGAGATGTTGTGGCATGACCTTAAAAAGGCTGTTCCATGAAAACCCTCCAATGTGGCTGAATTACAACAATTCTGCAAAGATGAGTAGGTAGAGGAGGGCAGCGGAGACGTTACGGAGCAGTTACGCATCCAGTGAAAATCCAGGTTCACCCTCTCAGTCTTCATGTCCTGTCCATGCTGTATTCAGTCACTTTACTCAATCTATCAATAAAGAGGTCCCAAAGAACCCATTTCGTTTGCCATTTTTAATCTGTTGAGTAAATTGGTGGATGTGTTTTTGGAACAGATGGCCATAAATAAGAAGGATTGTTGGAAAAGTAAAGCAAACACACACACAGACACACACACACACACACACACACACAAAGGCATTAAAACATCTGGCTTACATAAAGACATTAATGCGAGTTCCAAAAGCAGCAGCAGAGTTACTCTGTTGTTCCATATCCCAGGGGATGATGTTAGTTGTTGTAGGAATGTATCTTTAGTTGCAGCTGCAGACGTGAGTGTCTTCTAACATGTTCAGTCATCAGATGCTACTTCATTAATAATAAATGTCCTTGTGTCCTTGTTTAATCCTGGACATTCCTTTATTTTTAACAACCTCTTCCAGTGTTGACTCATTGATAAGTATCACAGCTGTGCAAAGAAATGTCTCTATTTATCCTTCGTATTTAAGATAAGATAAGATAATCCTTTATTGATCTCACAATGGAGAAATGTACTTGTTACATTTGGCATTCAGTAAGATCACTCAGGGTGTGCAGAATAGACATTGATTGAACCATATGGGTTCTTGCAGTGACGTGCCGTGAGCACTAGGGTTGGGTAGGCAGGGTGTTGCAAATCGAGACCACCAATGTAGACACCAATGACAATTTCATATGTTTCTGCTGAAAAGTATTAATCTAACAAAACCAACATCGTAAAACACCATTAAAGAAACATAAACAATTATTTAATATAGCCTCCATACTCTCCCAACAAGATATATCTCATGACACGGCAGCACGTCCGTTGTTTGTGTTGGAAACACAGAAACATGGAGAAAATGACAACAACAACAACTCAGAACAGCCTCAGTGAGGAGCATCCACAAAGTCAATCCTTCCTTTTGTTCCATTCACTGTAGAAAATATGAACTATTTCCTGACCTTATCTTTGCTGAAGCTCTGGTCTCCCATCTTTTAAAAGCTGTCGTTTTTCCTCAAAAGAAAGTTTCTTTATCGTCTCTAGCGCTGTCATCCTGCCTGTTATCGGTCACGCTGGATCAATTCACTAATGCACTGTGAATGTACGTACAATAGCATGTATAGCACGGTTACGTAAAAAGGCAGTGTAGAAAGCTGTCTTTTTACGTAAATGGTTTTCATCTTGGGGAACTGACTGAGCAGCATCTCTGTATTTTTTCCATGATCGTGAACTAAACACACATTATTGTTTATTGTGATTACCTCTGCATGCATGTAAATAAGAAAACACTGCATATTTAAGATTTTTTTTTTGACACAATTTAAAAACATATTTCTAATCAATTTTTGACTCCCTATCTACTTTTAAAAAGTGCAGGTAGGAGATGAAACTGAGTCATTCTATGTCATTTCAACAAATGGCCCAATTTTTACCAATTGTTCCATGATTATTCAATAGACAGTGTACTTTTTTTAGTTTTTGGCCAGTTTAGTGAGGGTGTCGATAATTGTAGTCCTTATTTTTCTTCCATTTTCAGCTTCTAATAACTCAATTATTACATCACATAGGAAACAAAAAATTGGTATAGTAATACAGCTCCACCCACTCTCTCAGAATATACAAAATATCTGCTATACATTCTATCTGCTGGACATACCAGCCCCTCATAATAGTCAAAAAGTGTGTTTGAATCTGGAACATATTTGGGTCTTCAGTAAACTACTTAGCATATGTCTCTCCCTGTAATGTGATCATCTTAGAGCTATGAACATAGACTGTTCACATCACTAATTATTAGTTACAGTTATGCATTGGTTCTTGGGAAACACGCTCTGGAAATCTGAAAAAATACTTTTTTTTTCTTCTTTTTATTATTTTTATTGTCCCTTAACTCCATGTGGAAATGTAAGAAAACCAAATCTGATCTGTTTTATTTATAGTACAAATGTTACTCTTTCTTGAGATATCTTTTTTTTTTTTTTTTCTTTGTGTGACTTCTTTATTTTTATTTTGGACCCTAACTTTGGGTTATTTCACCATTTGCAAATATTGAGAATCCTTTACATGAGGCCATTGTAGCTTGGCTGTGTGTCTTTTAACCCTTTGTTGTTTATTATTAGTAATAGCTGCTCTTCCCTTCCTCTTAGTGGGAACAGTTGGAACTCACTCATTAGGACTCATCAGCTAAACATCGTCTTAAACTCTTTATCACATCTCCTGCCTACTGAGCATGCACTGGAAGGAAAACATTCACATCTGATCAAACAAATCAGTCGTGCAGAACTTTGCTTTCTTATCCCTGACTGCACAAGATTATCTCATTAAAACAATTCAAGCACGTTCAGCACAAGACTGCACTTGATTGCCATTGAAATGCAATATACTGGTCAATAAACAAGTCAATTACATTTTTCAGTTATAATTACATTTTCAGTTACCCATTTTCAATTACCCATTTTCAATTACCCATTTTCAATTACAATTCAATTACGATTTCAGTGACCAGCATTTTTTCTAATTACAATTAAAGTACAATTATTTTTTACCCTCAGTAAGTCAATTACAATCACGTTCTCAATTACTACAGTTCAATTACAATTAATCACAATTCCTGATCCTGCAATAAATAACCTGGTAAAATTGAACCTTCCTCTTGTGTTAGCTTTCTGTTAGCATCTCTAATGATAACGTTGTAAATCAGCTGAAAAGTAATAATTGTTTCAATTGAAATTTGAAAAAACACAGGTCAACGTAATCGTAATTGAGTTGTAATTGAACATGGATAATTGAAGACGTAATTGGAGTTTTAAAATGTAATTGTAAGAAAGAAAGTCAATCTTAACCAGACTATATTTTAAAGAGATGATGCCAAAACTGTCCATTTGTCCTTTTGATGGGAGTGTGCAGAAGGCAGTGGCAGGCTGTGCATTTCACACCTGGGCCTTCAGCGAGGTCCTCCACCAGTCAACCCAGCACCCCAGGCAAGACTCGATTGTGTGCGATGCAGGCTAACCACAGAGCTGTCACTAACCATTATACTGTTTCCAAAAAGGGTGCGTTTTTCCACCGGCGGCTCAATTCAGACTCTACCGCCACGAGAGTCACATTTTCAGGCTCAGAAGGACCAGACCCACCCACTGATACCAGGCACAAAGTTATTGCATGCTAGAAACAGGAAGCAGAAATAGAGTCCACCCTATGATGTCACAATACGGAAAAAGCCGATGCTGATTCCACATTCTGACGGTATCCAATCAAAATGTACTGTGCCCCGAGATGGCTCCAGTGCTACACTGGTGCTGCACTGGTGCTACAGCAGGTCAGGCTACAAAAGCCAACTCGAAAGCTGATTGGTTAACGCCAGAGTTTGATTTCCATTCATTTAAGCTACAGGGGCCCGCGCTGTTGATTCTGAAGGCTTGAGGGCAGATTTTAGACCCTGGCAACACATGATGGCTGCATATGATTGGATAAAAGCTCTCACATAAAGGCCAGCCCTCCAAATCTTAACCTGAGGCTGGAAGCAGTGCAACAAAGAGGAAAACTATGGAACAAAGAGTCTAACTATGAGGAATAATTTAATACACATTTGTAGAAAAATATATTTTAAAAAATAATATTCTGATTATGTTTAGGCCAGCAGAGAAGGCCTTGCTGGCCCTGACTGCCCCCACTGCCAGAAGGAAGTAATAACGGCACGACTCCAAATTTTGAAGCTCCCATCTGTGTCAGCTGTCCTATAGTGTGTGTCAGAGCAGATCCACCTCAGCTGTCCCGTCTGTCTTTCAAGAATTGGCACTTTACACTCCTTAGACCAGTATTTCAGATGGCTTTTCTACAGAGTCCTGCTTCCCATCAAAGATTGAAATGCTATACCAAATTGTGAAAGTTCCAAATACTTCCACTTCGTCATTGTGCTGCCTTGCAGGAAAAAATGAAATCTTAATTGCAATGGTTGTAAAAACAAATATAAACATAGAATTGGAATAAGCTGCAATGAGTTTTAATAGTTTGAAAGGAATAAAGGTTTAAAAAAAGAAGAAAAGGAAAGTTTTAATTCATCCCAAAATTAAAAAATGGGAACATTTTGCATGAATTTTAGATTTTAGATTTAGATCTGGACAATTTTATTTATCCCAAAGAACAGTTTTGCACTCCACCAGGCTATACAAAGACACTAATAAAGTGAGGACATTGACAGAGATGATCATCACATCAGTTTTTAACCACCATGTAGTTCAGCGTCCAACAGGGAAAAATAATAAATACAAATCTATCAGTTCATGAGACTCCTGTCAATGTTTAACAGCCTGATGGCAGAAGGAATAAAGGACTTTGCATATACATTAAAGCTAAGTGAACTGATTCAACTGTAAATGATAGATGAATTGTAAAAGGCTAATGCTCAATGTTCTTTAAAACAAAGAATTTTGTGGCATTTGAATATATTTATTTTAAAATGATTTTGTTTAATCAAATTTTGGACTGTTACACCTTTGTCTCTGTGTCCTTGTGATGATATTGAATGTCTTTGTTTTTATTTAGCTTGGGTCCTTTCTGTGTGGCGTTAGCATGTTCTCCCCGTGCTGCGTGGGTTTCCTCCACGTACTCCGGTTTCCTCCCACAATCCAAAAAATTGGAGTCTCTAAATTGCCCGTAGGAGTGAATGTGTGTGTGTATGTGTTGATGGACTGGTGCCCTGTCCAGGGTGTACCCCCGCCTAGCACCTAGTGTGAGCCGGAGATAAGCCCTGGCAGACCCTGAAAACAGGGTCTAAAAATGGATGGATGTTCTATTTAGAGATATTCTACTTTACATTTTTACTCCATTGTCTATAGTGTGATTGTGTGTAGGTGTGTGTGAATGTGTGAAGGTACGATTTCAGTACTTTGGCGTTTTGGGAATACACAGGTGATAAAAACGGTCTGCACTGGAAGCACATTCACCGCTCAGTGTTAAAGAACCCAACGTATCGTCTTTGCTGAAGCTGCAGTCATCACATCGTCCTCAGGGTGTTAAACCATCAATAATAAAGGAGCTGTTCTGTGCAATAGTTCAGGGGTCAGTCACACCATTAACTCCCATTGCATGGACTATCAACAGATCTTCATCACTGGTTACATGACTCAGCAAAGTTGAAGCATTCAGGAAACAGCATACGACTGCAACCCAAAGCACAAATGTGTATTTTTATCATTATTAAAACGTGCGTTCCACAGGGTAGTAAAGATGTTTCTAAAAAGTCATTTGTGGAGACCATGTGTGTTGTACTCATTCAGCATGGTTAACCTATCTTTATCTGCTTATCTATAAATACCACAGTTTGTCATTGAGGTGGAACACAACATGGGATAGCTTCTGGTTTGCTGCACATTCATCCAGCTTCTATACCTGATTTAATCTTTAAACTCTTACTGGGCTCAGCTGGGGCCCAGGGTTGGACAGGCCATCTGGCATACCGGGCAGTCCAAGAGTGGCAAAGAGTAAAAAGTGACTAAAATGGGCTAAAAGCTGTCAAGAGTGGCCAAAAAATGGGCAAATAAAGAGGAACTAGTTAGTATGTAATGGAAATAGGTAGCTTTAATGGGCAAACAATAGTGAAAAAAGGCAAAAACGTGGAACATAAAGAGGTGAAATGGAGAAGAAAGAAACAAGTGGTGTTTCTTGGGCAAAAGTTAGTTTATTTGGATGAAAAGTGGCCATAAAAATGAAAGTAAGGACAAAAATTAGATAAAAGTGTCAAAAAGAACTTGCAAAAATTGAAAGAAAAGGGATATTTATTGGAAAAATGCAGCTAATATCTGAAATCTGTTTTTCAACTGCCTGAGATTTACTGTAGTTGACATTTACACATTCAGAAATGTCA
This sequence comes from Gouania willdenowi, assembly GCF_900634775.1. Classification (NCBI taxonomy): domain Eukaryota; kingdom Metazoa; phylum Chordata; class Actinopteri; order Blenniiformes; family Gobiesocidae; genus Gouania; species Gouania willdenowi. The sequence continues at coordinate 40,278,840 of NC_041048.1, forward strand.
ACAGATGAATGTATCAGCGCACCACACACACTCTACTCTGTGTGTAATCTGTTTCCGTCTGCAGACATCTGTCATCACTACTGTGTGAATTAAAGGCTGAGCGTTGTCAAGCAGTGTCAGTGCGGAGTGTGCTTTTCATTTTCTCACCCACTTGCGCCTTTTATTCAGGGTCTGCTGGTGTCTATCTCCAGCTCTCATTGGGCGTTAGGCGGCGGTACACCCTGGACATGGTGCCAGTCCATCGCACCTAGACAAATACTCACACTCACATTCACTCCCATTGGAGTATAATTTTTCAGTTAAAAATGATAATCATACTACATATTACCAGCAACTCACAAAACAACAAAAACACACAAAATAAGAGAAAAAAAAAGATTGGATGAATCTCCGTTCGCTGGCTTCGACTAACCAAACATTCCCTGTCAGACAGGAGCTGTACTATGATCACCTATGATCACAACACGCTAATTTAAGCCAATTGGTTTCAGTCTCGCTACGTGTGCGTGTACATTAAAGGGGTGGAGATTGCAGCGGCTTCATCAGCTGACTGTAGATAAGTCCGTTAGATATAAATCTATATCTTTCCTAAAGGATGTCATTGGTAAATGAAAGGATTGCATTTATAATTAATAATCTTCTTTATAAACTCAGCTGTCAGATCTGCACCAACCAGGATCATCTAACAATGGGCAGGTTGTTTTCTAAGAAATCTGATTGGTCAGGAGGCGGGGCTTTAGGACTCGCTTACATCCAAGTTGGAGCCAAACCGGATTAGCCCCATTCAGCATTAATTGCCATAGTGATTAAACTCTAGCTGGCTTTGTAGTCCAGCACACACTGATTAAATCCCGGAAGTAGATTCATAGTATAGGCCCTAAGAGATAAGCAACACACATAACAAAGACACACTAAATAAGAAAAAAATACACAAGATCACCACAAAACGCACAAAATTAAGAAAGAAACAACCAAATGACACCAAAAACACACACTGAGATAAAATAATTGAATTAATTATAACAACAAAAACAACAACAGAAACACACAAAATGATGATAGAGATGATTTTGATTAGAACGTTAACTGAAAATACAAAGATCAGTCTTTGTCCCACATCAGGCCAGTGATGATTGTAAATTATAAAAACTATAGAAATAAATCTACTCAGGAGACAATAGATACAGTTTAATTCCATTTATTTACAAAATTAGATCTTTTTAAATGTGCTTTATGACCACAATCTATAGTTGTTTTTTTTAAAAATAATTCTGAACATAATGTAGTAGTAGGACAAAGGGAGGACTTGGATTCAAACGTTAGAGGAAGTAGAACTTTAGCCAAAAAAGATCAAGAACCACTGATCTAAATAATAATAATAATAATAATAATAATAATAATGCATAGATCATCTAGTTCAAAGATTATAGGCCACATTTGTAAAAACAAACAAACAGTGGAGTTTATTTTTAATAAAATATGAAACAAAATAAAGAAACGTGTGTATTTTCTTCCCTCAAAAGCACAGTTTTGTCGATCAGAATTTCTGCTGATCAAACTGACGCCGCATGCTGTGTCAGCACTTTTTAAATTCACTGTTAGCGATGTTAGCTTCCTCTGACAAGTCTTCACTTGTTTTTAGGAGTGAAGTGACAAGCTAACCACAACCTGAGCTAATCATTTAAGAGTAGATTGACGACAGCATTCACTGGTAATTGCTCATCACTGAACAATCGATGCTTATTTATATTCCTGTGGGAGCTGCCGACACTGGCTGGTGATGAGATGAATACTGATTTAAAATGGATACGCAACCCTTGCTACATTTATTGATCCAATTTCTTTCCCTTTTAAGTCCTTGTGAAGCGCATCCGTGTCTCACTTTTGAAGTTTTTAAAGGTGAAAGGTTTTCTGTGTGTGTGTAAAGCACTTTGTCACCTGAGCTAAATTTAGTGCACAGTGTCCTTGTTTACACAGGCACATGTAGTTGCTGCTTGCTTTCCTCCAGAACAAAGCCAGAAATACTGTTCATATATTATTCATCAGTGATTCCAGTAAAAGGTGTCCTCTTCTTTTCCAACAGTGCGTGTGCACTCCTGCAGGAATCACCTTTACTCAATGTCACAGTTTTTTTATGAATAAACTGTCCTGTGTGGACTCTAAAGCTGCTGGTGTCAGCATTTTCACAATAAGAGAGATTCTAGACGCTGCGCAGCAATGGTCGGGGCCAGGCAAAAATGGTGGTGTTCAAATGTACATTTTACAATAGCTGAAGCTTTAACTTACAATTTATGGCACAAGAGTTCAGGCTCAAAGTATACAAAAAGATAACCGAAAAACACACAAGGATAACAAAAATATACAAAATGGCCAAAAATTATCAGAAAAATAAACAAAATTACAATAAAAAAAAACACAGTCTCCAAAAACCATATTAATTTCCAAAATAAAATAAACAAATATAGAAAATTATACAAAGTGACAACAAAAACACAATTAAAACAGCAAAGTATACAAAAAGATAACAAAAAACACACAAGGATAACAAAAATACACAAAACGACCACATGATTATCAAGCAAATAGATAAAATGACAAAAAAAAAAAAAAAATGCCTGAAAATGAATAAATGAATACAATAAACACAAAAAGAAGAAAAAAATTCAAAGCGATGACAAAAACACAATTAAAAAAAAAACAACTAAATATGACAGAAATATAACCAAAAAACACACAAAGACAAAAAATATATACAAAACGGCCACAAAATTAACAGAAAAATAGACAAAATGTCTCCAGAAAATTCCAAAATAAAATAAAGAAAAATAACCACAGAAACACACACTAACAATTTCCTGTATTAATATTCAGATTGGTCATTATTGAAAATGCTGACATTCATGTTGATACTGTCACCTTCGGATCAGATAATTATAGTTTGTGGTCCCTTCCCTGTGATTAATGTTATTGTGGTTCATAGATTTATCAATACTCTAAGGGCCAATGCTACGAAGCTAGATAATTACATCCAGGATTAATCTGAGTTAGCGGGCTTCACCTTATCAAACATTGTGTGTCAGACAGAAGAAGGTCAATCACAACACGCTGATTAAAGTGTGTTGATTTCAGTCTGGTTAACCGGCGGGCTCTAGTGACGGAGGTGGATATTACAGCGTCAGACCAATCACAATCACAGAGAAACTGAGCAATTTACGTCACAATTGAGGAATAATTTTTCAAAAATATGAAGAATTAAAATCCATAAATCAGACCAAAAACAACACTGTCGCTGCAGTAAAAGCAGAAAGTAATTAATGCAGGAAAAGATTAGTGTTAATGATTAAATTAGTGAGATTATAAACAGAGAATAAACAAACAACTGAATCGTCTCAAAAGCTTTACAACTTAAATAATTTAGTTTTTAAGTGTCCTTTAGCACAAGTGTTAGCTTTTGTAGGGCTTTTGTTGTTGTCCAACTGTAAGTGGGTGATTACATTCATGACCAATGTTCCTAATGACTGTGTCCTCTGTTCAGTGGTTGGAATGAAATTATGTTCATTGTTTCAACAACAAGAGGGGGGACTTTAATTAAGATGACGTCTTTAATTCACCATAAAAATTATTCAAATGACCTTGAGTGTGATTACAGAAAGAAAACATAACTCCTCCATGGGGTTGTTTTATTTTTTTTACGTTTCTTGGTAAGATGAGGAGATTAGAGGTAAATTCTTAATTTTCACCCATCGCCTTCTGTCACGTTACTTTAATTTTTGACATTATTTCTAAGGAAAGTCTAGTTGGAGAAGCTTTGTTACTTAGAACTGCATCTAAACTTGTTCAGACTAAGCTATGGATACGTGTCTGTGCAGCATCCTTTTATTTTTGCTTCTGCCTCACAAATTTTGTAACGCTGATTGGGCGCTACAAGCTGATTAAATGCTAATCTCTTTGTCCTTGATGTCACTTATTATTCTATCATTTTTCATTTCCAAACTTTCAACCTGTGATGGCACCACTTAAATTAAACGTGTGGTTGGTTTGTTTGTTAAATGCTGGGTCATTCATCATTAAAGCACATTTTAATACATTAAATAACAATATAATATACAAAAAGATTACAGAAAAACACACAAGAATAACAAAAATGCACAAACGACTTACAAAATTATTAGAAAAATAGAGTAATATCAATAAAACACAATGCCTCAAAAGAACATACAAAATTAAAAGGTGAAATGAAAATAATAAAACACACAAAACAACAAAGTATACAAAAAGACAACTGAAATACACACAAGGATAACAGAAAAATCAGAAATACACAAAACGATTACAAAGTAACAAAAAATAGACATGACAATAAAATACACAGAGCCTCCAAAAAAATACAAATTAAAAAAAGGAAAATAACAAAAATAATGGAAAATTTTAAAAGTGATGACAAACACAAATAAAAAACAAATCATACAATGCCTCTAAAAATTCCAAAATAAAATTAACAAAAATAACAGAAAAATATTCAAAGCGATGACAAAAACACAAATAAAACAACAAAATATAATGGTTTAAAACACAACAATAACAATAATTCACAAACTGACAACAAAATCATCAGAAAAATAGAAAAACTGACACAAAAAAATAAAATAAAAAATACAATGCCTCCAAAAAGCATACAGAATTCCAAAAATAAATAAAACAAAAATAACAGAAAAATATTAAAATCAATGAAAAAACACAAATAAAAAAAGAAAAACAAAATATACAAAAATATAACCGGAAAACACACAAGGATCACAAAAATACACAAAACAACAGAAACATATACAAAATGATAATAAAAGAAACACAATGCCTCAAAAAAACATACAAAATTCCAAAATAAAATGAGCAAAAATAAAGAAAACAATTCAAAGTAACAAAAACACAAAAAAAAAAAAAAAAAAAAAAAATATATATATATATATATATATATATATATATATATATATATATATATAACTTGGTAAATTAACCAAGTTAGACCGTCTGTGATCATCGGGGCGTCAGTTTTTCAAAGACTCCAAACCTTTTTCTTTAGATCTTTACACTGATTGGTTGGGGGGAGAGAAAAAAAAGTCTTTAGAACTCCGGTGCCGCCAACTGCGATGTTCTATTTCTGAGTGATGTGATGTTGCTGTGTAATCCTCTTCTTCCTATTTCATCAGCTTCTCACACAGTAAACAGGAATTCCCTGTGGCTACAATCCAACTGCTTCACTCCATTCATACAAACCCAGGAAATACTTTGACATGCAAATATCACATTTTCCCACCAAAGTTGGATCCTACAAAATTCCATTTAAGCAACTTTTGACTTTTTATCACTGAATGTCATACTTGGCAAGTTTAACCTTCCTTTAGCAAGCTTCCTTTTTGATCCTGCATGGAAATGGGTAGGTGGGGGTTGAGACAGGGAGGGGAAAAGAAAGGACTGCCAGTCGCTGGAGGGTGCACACGTAGCCTCTGAGAGGCTGGCGTGTGAGGGAGGCAATGATGATAGCGATTTGTTTTTGATTCAGGCTAGCACAGTTTCAGTAACCTTGAGTCTTTGGTCTCCAGCAGTAAAATCCAATAATGTGGCCTCAAACTGCAAGCCGAGCACTCAGCCGCTCCACGCTGGTTTCAATCTCCTGTAATCACTACAAAGTAGCCTCCTGCTTACTTTTGAGTTCATTCATCACATTAGTCTGAGTGTTCAGTGCTCTGTCCCATTCTTCAGAAATCACTGGCAGCCTTCTCAAAACAGCTGCCGACGTACAAACTTTGTGAGAGATCAGAAAGCTGCCAGCTCCAATCAGCAACATCCCTGCTACCATAATCCTAATCATGTAGATGTCCTCCACATTGTCCACGGAAAGCATGGACAGACATACAACCTTCCACTTATTCCAGGAATCCATCTTGTATCTGGCCGCAAATGTTTCACTCGGACAAGCGGGGTCACCTCGGCCCGGTCTTTGTGTTGACAAAATTTGATCGATTGCATTGAGAGACCAGCTGACCAATTCCATAATTTCGGTTTTTGGATCAAATGCAGAGAGATGCTCCTATTAGATCCACAAGACAGAAGACAAAACAAGCAGCAGGGCAGATGGGGAGGAGAGTGGGAGCAGAGAAGAACGCAACCGCCTTCACCGAGAAACAGAAGAGAAGTGTCCTTATGCATTCAATAGAAACATAACAACACCCATTCTGGGAGATACGGCTTTCCATGCTACGCCCACCACAACTATGGATTCCAAATGAATGGAAAGTCTAAATATGAATGCCCTAAGACTAAAAAAAAAATATGTTACAGAAATGAGAAATAATAATAATAAAAACAGTTAGATTAGTACATTTGTTTTCATTCTTTATTTGTAAAGCTCAAATAAAGTCTTTTACAATCAAATTGTTTTTCATCAACAAAGATTTGTCACACATTTGTTTCTCTTCATTGGGATTTTTTTCATCTTTTATATTGTTTCATGAGTATTTTTTTCTCCATACTTAATTGCAAAGGTTATTTAGTTTCTGTAGTGGAATGATTATATCCAAGAATTACTACCTCTGCCAAGGAAGGAAGTCATATTTCCACTAGCAATTATTGTTTGTTAGCACAATGAATTCAAAATACTTACCGGACACTTAACCAAAGATAGACCTAACTCCATTAAAGATTCTATTAAATATGGAGGAGATCCGGATCAATAAATTGGTTTGTAATAAACCCATTTTTATGAAATTAGACTCAGTTATGCTGGGCTGGTTTCTCAAATATTCCACTAAGTTTCATCCAGATCTGATCCAGATTGTGCATTTAATTGTGATTTCTCTAAGAATGGGTGTGTCCATACATGTGGACCTACTGTATGTTTGTGTATAGAAATGTCTTCCAAGCCTTCATCGTGTGAATGTTTCCATTAAACCTTAATCAGAATCACTGATCCAGATAATTGACAATATCTGGACAAGAGGAGATTTGGGTCTTGGTGGTGGGCTGCACTCTCTGAGTGCTCTTGTTTTTAATTAAAATTAAGTGTGAAAAAGCTGAACTAAGAATCCACACCTTGTTGTCACACATTAAATAGATGATTATGTTCCTTTTTCTCCACAGAGTTCAGGCTACAGCAGGTGAGCTGTTTATTATAAGTGCTATTGTTTAATTTCATGGTTCACTACTGGGGTCAGTCTCACACCTTCTTCCTGGGTCCATGAATGCTTGTGGGTGATTAAATGTCTGAAATGGGATTGCGACTCACAGAAGATGACGTCTCGTGGCTGTTTTGATCATGTTCTAGATGCTGAATGTGTCCAGCGCTCCCACAAACATTTCTTCAAGTGAAGTTATCAGAATCAGCATTCCTGAGCCGTCAAGCATTTGCTTCAGTGGGAGGTAAAAGCAGCAGCAGCAGAGCACGCAGAGTGTTTGACCTCCATCAAAGGCTAAAAAGCCAAATCTACTCTATTCCAGATCATATCAGTTGTTTGGATCATTTATTCACACTTTAGAGGCTTGGAAGACATTTTTATCCCCATTAATAACCAAACTGTAGGTCTCAATATATAGACACGCCCATTTATTAGTGCTTCAAGATGACTGTTGTTGTAATTTCCACCTATATAAATGAATTTAATTGAATTTATTAGAACATTTGCAATAAAATGCACAATTTGGATCTGATCCGGAAAAAACTCGGTGGAACAAACCTGACATAACCAAGATATACATTTTTTTAGTCTTCAATGACCAAAGCTTATCTTTGGTCACAAAGACAGGCAAAGGAATGTTCACTCGCCGCCAAGTGGTGATGGGTATGAAATGCAATCCGTCAAAATGATGATGATTATTATTATTTATTTCGCACAATTACAGAATAATACACATTATAATAGAATAGATGAATAAACAGTGCAGGAAAAAGCCTGACGTAAACAACAGTTAAGAAAAAAATTAAAAATGATGAATTCCAACAGCAGAAATAGATCCATTGATTTGATCCACTTAAACTTCTCACATTACATGTGTAAAAAAGAGAAGGAAGTGTAAATGTATTTAATTAATTAACCATGTATCATTATACAAACAATCTACATATTCACAAATAGTCCACAGCTAAAACAACAAAAACAACACATTTCTGTACCTTGTGAAAATAATTTCTTTAAAACTCTTTTTAAACTGAATTATGTTGAACATTATTTTAGCTCCACACTCATTATGTTTCACACTTTTACACCACAAATTGCCATACAAAAAACTTTTCAAAGTTATTATTTAAATTTAACTTGTTGAAGCCTTACCCAAAAAGTAATGAGTAAACAACAGACAAAAACAACAGAACTTAATAAAAATACATTTATATAAACCAAAGATAACCTAAGATAATTGTTATAAATTGTAAAGGCTTTGTGAAAACCTCAGTGGCAAATAATTCCACAGAAATCTCTTCCAACAATAAATGACTCTTTAAATGTGAATGAGACCCCTGGTTACGAGGTAGGGATGAGGACCAGGGTTGGGGTCAATTACATTTTTTACAATTACGTAAAAAAGTTTGAGAACAACTCACTTTTGAATACAGGGACAAGCATTTTTTCCAATTACAATTCAACTGAATTGCAAGGATTTTTTATCATCAAAGTCAATTACAATTGTGTTCTCACCCCCTTGCCCTGTGATGGACTGGCGCCCTGTCCAGGGTGTACCCCCGCCAAGCGCCCTATGAGAGATTGGCACCGGCAGACCCCCGCGACCCTGTTAAACGGGAATAAGCGGGAATGAAAATGGATGGATGGATGGATGGGTTCTCACCCCCCGCCCCCTGCCCCACCCCACAGCTACATCGTACCTTTTCTCTCCCAAGACAGTAGCAACTGATCACTGAAAAATTCTAATCCAACAATGACACTAAGGGTGCTTTCACACATATAGTCCCATGTGACCAGTGTGAGGAAGACGACAAGTCAATAAATGAATGACATGGGAGTAATATGGAAGGAAATGTGGAAATGTGTGTGTTTGTTTGTTTGTGTGCTGACAAAGTTGCTCTGAAAATGGATGGATGGATGGATGGATGGATGGATGGATTTTTGTGTGTGTGCTGCCTGATGGAGTGCTGGGTTGCGAGTGTGTGTGTGTCTGTTGCCTCAACGACAGTGTGTGTGATTGCTGTGTGTTGCTGCTGAGCTGTCACTACATGGAGTTTGTCCTTTCCTCAGACTCTCTGTCTTTTTTTTGCAGGCTCCGCCCTAATATAAGTTTGAGAAAAGTGAATTTGTAGACAACCGTGTGCAGCCACTGGGCTGGTCATAATCTAGCATTAGTCTCTATTGGGCTGACGTAAAGCAGTACGTCTGCCACCGGGTCGGAGGCAGGAAAGTTGCAAGTACTGTTTTTCTGGCCAGAGACAGCGGGGGGGTGAAAGACCCCAATCACCCCATAAACACTTGTATTACCCTCACAGGGATTATGAGAAGGATTTATTAAGGTGAAAAGGTTACTTAGTTCTGCTTTAACCTTCCTCTTGTGTTAGCTTTCTGTTAGCATCTCAAATGATAACAGGTCCTAAATCAGCTGTAAAATACACTAAAAACAAAATATCTATCATCTAATTTATTTCCTATCTATTGATTACCTTGTTAGGCTTCCTAATCATTGAAAATATATGGTTTTTAATATATTTGGTGTGGGCGTCTGAGCCGTTTTTGTGTCAGTGTACCCCTAGATTTCAATTTTCTAAAAATAGATTTGAAACATATTTTGATAACTGTTAACTGCATATGTGTGGAACTGTACATAGAACTGTAACATGGTTCCCCAGTTTTACATTAAATTATAATTGACAATTTTTAGAGAATTTGCATGGCAATTACAATTACAAAGTCAATTATTTGAACTCAATTACAATTTAATCATTATTACAACAGCAACTGTTTTTTTTTTAATTAAAATTACAAATATGATTACATAGTAATTGTAATTAATTATCAATTATACAGTTACAATTATAATTGACCCCAACCCTGATGATGACGACAGTATGAAGGGGAAAGGATGCAAAGGATGGAGCTGTAGAGGAGAGGAGAAGAACAGTGAGGATGTTGATGGATGCATGAGGAAAGAGGGGAAGAGGACGACGAGGAGGAAGAGGGGGAAGAGGGGGAAGAGGGGGAAGACGGGGGGAAGAGGGGGACATGCAGGACGTTGGTGTGAGGAAGGAGGACACGAGGAAGATGAGCTGCTTGTGGCAATCAATCAAAGGAAAAATTAAAACACGAACCACTCATTACAGTCCAAAGAAAGTGAATAATAATAATAATATAAAAATCACCAGATGACTATACATGAAAGCAACATCATTAATATCATGTTCTTTGCAATCGACTTTGATGATTAATTTGCAGATTGAGAAAAATCCCCACAACGGCCCCTGAGCTGAACGCTGCAAGCTTTGCTAGAATTGACAGAAGATGGAAGTGTTCACGTTCGTCCTCTGCGGCCACTTCTTTTGAGCTCATTTGTTTTCAGGAGCGACGCTGAGGGTCAGAGCAAATCAAAGATGAAGTGCTACAGTCACACAATTCATCAGCAGCTCAGGTCAATACTGTCCGTCTTTAACTCTGGAAACACAACACAATCAATCCAAGATGCCACAGATATGAAGTTGTGTCCCTGCAGCCTTATTTTTAACAGGTGGAAGTAAGGAAATGGAGCTTACCTACATGAAATGGAATATATCCCATGAGAAGAAAGCCATCAGGTGTGAATAATTCAGTTGATTTTGAAAGATACGAGAAAAGGAAAGACATTCATCTCCTTGTTCCATCACAATCGAACAATCTTTTTTCCTTTCTTTATAAAACAAGTTTGGATGAACTTCGGCCAGGCCCACGGAACGTCTCCGTGCCGAATAGCACGTAGCACGTTCCCAAGAATTCAGTCCCTGGCGCCCCCGTGGCACATACAAGTAATGGGCTCCATTCATATATTGGTATGTGTCAATGATTCAGTAACACCAACTGTCACAATATTTCACTCACAAATAGAGAAAATGACTTTAATTGAATTGCTGAAAGAAGGGGGGTGGGCCCCCAGGTGCCTCGGGCCCCTAATCAAATTGTCTACAGTTGGGACCCAGGAGTGAGACGACCCTGCTGAGGCCCTGCTGTGCATTAGATCAGTGCCTGCTCTTGTGTTGTTTTAAGCATTTTAATGAATATCTCATTAATATGCATAAAGGATATCATGTTTAGTGTCAGAATAACAGGAAATATGATACCTTGCCTTTCACATCTTCTTTTTGAAGGTTATAATAGGACTAGGTTATGAGTTATTCTCTAATTTCTTCTCCATAAGTTTTTCTATTCACTACTTACATGATAAGCCACAGCCCACGTGAACCACCCAAACAAGCTGATTGGCTCCTGTAAACGTCAACCAATAGAGTCGCTTAAACCAGATACTGTATGACATCAACCATTAGAAAACCAAAACTCTAAATCACTGACTATGGTGCCTGGATGCTGAGATGCCCACCGTGGTGTACCTTTATTTTTTTTGTACGTTTTATTTTCTATGTACATCACAGTTATTTGGTTTATTAGATTTTCACTAAAACTAATCACACGCTCCAGAAGAAGACCTCCTGTTCCAACTGCTGTGAGCCAAACCACTGAAGCCACAGGAGAACAAAGCCTGGGAACTGACAACTGAAGCAAAGTCAGCTTTTGACCCGTAGTGAAGAAACCAGCCAGAACCAGCTGAAACCAGCAGGTTCTGAACAAACTGGTGAAACTTTCAGATCTGGTAGAATTCTAAAACAGCTAAATGAATGCACAAAGCTCGGAACAAAGCAACTAGCAGACAACGTACAGAAACCTTTTACTGATAGACGGGGTTAGGGTCTAACTACAGAGAGAATCTGGACTTCAGAACCAAGAGTGGTGGAACAACAATGAGGAGGATGTGCCCTTCAGTCAGTGGAGTGGGGGTTTAGAACAAACTCAGTCAAAACCTGAAAACAATGTCCAAGCATGAGACTGTTTAAAAAACTGTCTCTTACACTACAAACAGGATTATACACATGTGATTGTTGATGTAATTTCATATATAGGTTTTGGGCATTTACAGACATATTGGGAAGCAATATGTGCACTGTGTGAATTAATGTATATGAATGCAAAGTTGACATTTTGTGTTTATATGTGTGTGTGTATCTGATAAATATGTATGTGTGAATATTGTGTATATACATGTATATATGTATGTATAAGTCATCTATATTAGATAACAGTCTTACTGTTATATTTACATATTTAATACATTTTTTAATACAGAAAGACAATTATAATAAATAATTATTAAATATTAGTGAAGGGGTAGAATTTGATAAGTTTACTTCTTCCTACTCCTTTCCAGGCATGATAATCAGATATGAGATATGTATATATGTGTGTATGTGTGTATGTGTGTATGTATGTGTGTATGTATGTATGTGTGTATGTATGTATGTGTCTAATTAAACATAGTTTATATTTTTTTTGTAGAACTATATTTTCATAAGATTTGATTAATTTGATTGATTAACATCAAATGGTGTGTGTATGTTATTTCTTTCTTTCTTAATTAATTTCATAATAATAATTAGTATAATTCTTATCACTCCTTGTCAAAGTCCCTTGCATGTACATGTCAGTTTCACAGCATTCAGCTATAAAATATGATGCTTACAGCTTCTCTCTTTTTTTCACCTCTCACCAATATCAAAGTGACAGCTTTCACTTTAAAAAAAAAAAACACTTAAAAATGTACAACACTCTGTGTAAATGCACCAAACGCCTACGGATAGAATATTTCCCACATTTTCATCATATATTTAGTGAGACAGAATGGCTTTGTAGCAGAAAGCCAGATACTAGGTTTACGTCACTGAGCCTGTCCACATGTTCTCACTCTCATAATGCTATGATCCCACACTATCCCAGCCTGATGTTTGACCCCTGAATCGATGCATGTTCTCACGAGACGTGTCAGGTTCTGCAACACACTGCCAATTACAGAAATGAATCAGAGCAGCCAGGAATAGAAACACACACTGTAACACTCTAACAACTGAAATCACTGCTGCACATGCTGGCAACAGGAGGACTTCATACATAAAGAAATAAATCACGTAGAGTCAACCAAGAAATCACAAATTCTCTGCATTTTTCTCTTTAGTTTCTACACTGAGAATTAGTCTTGACTATGTATTTTTCATTAAACTTGTTTATTCTCTTATCTTTTTAATATAAAAACCTCTTCCAAGTAGACACTTTAAGATCTTGTGTATGTTAATTTAATTTAATTTACTTTTATATTATAGTAGGCTATATCCTTTAGATTCAGGCGTTCTCAACCTTAGGGTCGGGACCCCATTTAAGGTCGCGAGACACTGGAGGGGGTTGCCAGATTCAGTTCAATTCAACTTTATTTATATAACGCTCATTACAACAAAAAGTCATCTCAATGCGCAATCAAAATTTAAAATTTCTCGATGGCCTTCAATAATATTAAGAGAATATTTTCTAAACAGTTTTGAGCCGCTTTTTGTTTATTTTACCCATTTTCTGCAACTACACTAAACTTGCCATATTTTAACCTATTTTCAGTACTTTTCTTGCAATATTTTTGCTGCTTTAAATGCAGTTTTGCTACATTATTTTCCCATTTCTGACACTTCTTACATCACATTCAAATGCCTTTTCTGCAAATTTTTTCAACTTTCAAGACATGTTCTAGCACTTATAAACACTTTCTACCACTTTTCTACCTAATGTCCATATGTTGACCAATAATTGTCACTTCAATTCAACCTTTTTTCAACATATTTCAAGTTTATTTTGGCCAATTTCATCACCACTTCATGATTTGTCACACCCCATTATCTACAAGTTTAAATGAATTACTTCTACTTTTTCTCTGACAACTTTTAAGCCAATATTGATTTTCACTAAACTTATTTGATCTTGTATCAAATTTTTATTTAACTCAGATAAAATTTTGGAATTTTTGATAAATTGAGAATTATTTTGAACAATTTAAAGTTAAAAATGACAGCCATCGTGTGATATAAGCACGGGAATTCTGAGCCCTGCAGATATTGTGGAATTTAATTGAATTTGTGCATTTGGAGAGGCTGAGATACTGTATCTACAACTAAATTAGTTGCTAATTTACACAATGATTCATGTTTTCTCTGTCATTTTACTTTACCAGCCTGTCATTGCCCGATCCCGTTAGATCTCTGAAGCTAAGCAGGTCTGGGCCTGGTTAGTAGGTGGATGGAGACCACTGAGAATTCCAGGTGCCACAGTGGGTGGCAGTCACCCCAGTGGTATCTGTGTGTGAGTGAGTGTTGGTGGTGGTCAGAGGGGCCGATGGCGCACTTTGGCAGCCTCGCCTCCATCAGTCTGCCCCAGGGCAGCTGTGGCCACAATAGTAGTTTACCACCACTAAGTGTGGTGTGAAAGAATAATCCGTTAATTCTGTAAAGCGACTTTGAGTGTCCAAAAAAGCGCTATATAAAATTGATGCATTATGATTATTAAGTTATTATTATTATTTCTCTGAATATGATGCTCTAAAAAGGGCTTTGGATGCAACGCAACATCGGTGAGAGCAACATTGACTGCATTTTCAAAAAAAGGCTTCGACTATAATGTAGTACATGGTGCAGAATGTGAAGCCCACATAATGTTAACAACTGACAGCCCCAAAGTAAAGAAGAAATAGAACCTCATGCATGATTTTAAATGTAAATAGTTCCTCAGACTTTAAAAAATGTCCTGCAGTAATCCGTAAATGTGATGAATTATAGGTGCAATTGGCTGAAGGCATAATAAAAACAGACAAGGGTTTCAATCATTCATTTCTTTTGATGTGATATTTATTGCCTAAAGCATGCAGACTGTGGTCGATTCAAAAGTAATATCCGTGTGTGTCTCCAGGATCTCTGCTGCGAAGTGGTTGTCAGTGCACACAGGGGGGCAGACGTGCTCCTGCTCAGTAGCTGATTACCTTCCACAGAGTGTTCAAATGAGCTTCTTAAATTCCAGTTTTCATCACACGTTCAAAAAGCACATCTTTGTGTTGCTCCACCTCAGATGAGAGGATGCAGATTTTCATCTTGGAAAAGCTTCTTTCATGTTTGGCCTCAGTGGGCGGGGGCCTCCGAAACAGGAAGGCGTAACAAGTTATGACGATCGAATTTAGCTGCTGCATTTATCAACATCTGATCATTTACGAATGTATCATAAATCACATGTTGGTCCTGTTGTACGACACAATTTGAATTCAGATTTACTCCCGTATTCATGTAAGGTTGATAAAGGAAGGCCATGGACTTCCAAAATACATTAAAAAAAACACACATAAACCCTCTGATCAGTCATTATTGTAAATCTGACGTAAAGTTGTGATAAAAGTTGCCTATATCTCTGAAGTCAGGGCTTTATTTCACCACTTTGTCTCTTTTTTGGGGAGTTATTTTATATATTCAGCTTCGTCAGCACCGTCTGTGGTGATTGTGCTTTCCTGAGCAAAGTACATTTGAGATGTAGAATATACTGTAGATCAGTAGTAAAATAGCAAAAAAATCCAACTCCATCCTCAAAAGCTTTGATATATTAAATGAACAACTGAAGTTATGATTTGCATGACTTCATAAGTGCAGCATTACTCGTCTCCACTAATTTGTTCTGACTCAACGCAGAATATAATCACATTAATTCAAAGACGACTTTATTTGAGTTTTTTTTTTTTTGTACCGAATGTAAGATTTTTTCATTTCCTAATGACAATTGAAATGTATAATTGGGTCTTTGGCAGAAGGTTTGACATTCCTGTATGTTTTAAAGGGGACATATCATGGTTTTAAATCCTTCCTTTTTACATATAAATCATACAGTTGTGGTCTATATAAAGTGGAACTGCAACGCTTGGGTATGAATTCCTCATTATTATAGCTCCACCCCCCTTTTCTATCTACCCCTTTTCTGATGTGCTTCTGAGAGCAACTCGTTTTGGTGCTGTCTCTTTAAATGCAAATGAGACACTCCCCCTCTTCAGGTGACACTCGGTTCAACTCCACCCTGCTCGGCCATTTTTGTAGTTTGATAGAAGAGATATGATTATGTAGCGGCGCATAAACTTTTTATTCACACGTTATTTACAAAATGTCAACAACGTTAGACTTGTCCATCTAGCCTTACATGTTCCAGCCAGAGTCTGACCCAGCGGAGCGAGATGAAAATGAAGATGATGAACCTGCAGAACCCTAACAAGTGAGCTAACACAAGCACCGAGCTAATGCTAGCGCCAAGCTAACGTCACGAAATGCATTTTAATACAGTCTTTTCAAAGACAAAAACGGCAAAATGAAACGACTAATGAAAACTTTAGACTTAATTAAATCACGTAGGCCATATCATCAAGGATCTAAAACGAGCACACAGCGCTAACATATGAAGACGGTGCAACTGCTAATGCTAACAAAACAATGACAGGGACGTCTTATCATCACACTTTTTAGCGTTATTTACAGCTTACCGAAGTGCTCTGTTCATCGTCTCCAAAGATAGAAGGAATTGAACCCTCAAATCAGACAAAGTCTTTCTGTAAATCCTTCTTTATACTGGTGGAGGTTTGATGAAGCAGTCATCATTGAAGTGCTTCATCACACACACAAAAATGACCTTATCCACAGATGTGGTACATTTCTATAAAAAAATAAAACTCACCAGACACTTTGAAAAGGTTCTGATGCTGGGAGACGTTGTAATGAAGCGTGTGTGTTACTACATCCAACAACCCAACATTTTGACTTATCCTCTCGTAACTTTCGGCATCCTGGAGCTTGGACTACAAAATAAAAGCGAGAAATAAAAATGGCGGATTGCTCGAAGTGTTGGACCTGGAGTCGATGTCCTAATTTGGCAGTTCCGCTGCAAATACTGTGATGTAATAGTTCAAAAAACGTAATAGAGAATAGAAAAATCAAAACAGATTGAAAAATATGAGCAAAACAGAATATAATGATATCTACGGAGCACCTGAAGAGACTAATTTGATTTTTTCTGTACTTCTAAACACTCGAAATATACAACAAAATGTCCCCTTTAAACAGCTGGAAGCTTTAATTTCCTCCTTCTTTCTTTTTATTTTCTGTCAGGTTGATGAAGGCCTGCCTTTTTCCATCAGTGAGAAATCCCTGGAATAAATGGACTCAGGTGGTTTTATTTGGCATCACATTAGCTTTCCACGCATCGCAGAGAGAGAAAAAGATTCTGAACAGCAGCCAGTTGACAAATGTTATCTCTGTGTGGGTCTCTACGACTCGCTTTTTGGGAACGTCGGGATGGTTTTTCCTCTTTTCTATCAGCTGTTATCTCCTGTATCACCTTTAGAATCCTGGTGCTCTCCCACTTAACCCTCCTATTATCCTCAAATATATTACTAACACCTTTTACCCCTGGGGTCCATCTGATCCCAGGGATATTTACCACCAGAAAAGGATGTTTTTGTGTCAGACATTACATCAATAAGCCTTTGATAATGAAACCTTGATCTGTAGGACAAACTTTTAAAATAGAATACATTTATCTTGAATAGTTTTCATCCAAACACCCACGCTTTCATCTCATGAACATATTTGTTTACTTTTTTTTTTTTTTTTAATCATTTTTGGGGGTTAATTGTAGTTAATTTTGTCTTCTTTTTTTAAATATATGTTGAGGTTTTGTTTATTCAGACAAGGTTTTTCAGGAAATTTTATTTCCTGAAATGTTTTGACTGTCAACTCCCAGTCTTCCTCAGAGGTGATGTATCCCTAGGTGCAGGAAACCAGGAAGACTGACAGTTGACAGTTGAAACATCCATCCATCCATTTTTTTTCTGCTTATTCGTTGTCGGGGCGCGGGGGCAACATCCTTAGCAGGAAGGTCCAGACTTCCCTTTCCCCAGCCACTTCATCCAGGTCCTCCAGGGGGATCCCTAGACATTCCCAGGCCAGCCGAGAGACATAGTGTCTCCAGCGTGTCCTGGGTCCTCCATGTCAGGAGATAAAAGTTCCTGAAAAACAAAACCTGAACATATATATTTACACGTCCTCCTCTACGTCACTTTCACTGTGAAAGAGCTGTTCCAAAATAAGGATATTGTCTCCCTCCTACATGTCATGTATCAACCCAAAAATATCAACTCTGTACCTGCAGGTGTGGGAATGTAAGGTCACACTCAGACAGACAAGTTTACACAACTAAAACAGCTTGGGGTCAAATGGACCCCAGATCAACATCAATGTGTGCAATATGTATTTGACACTTTGGAAAATCATCCTGATGATTTTATGCTTAATCAGTTTTACCCATTAAATTAGGAAAACTCATAAAACCATTATTATCCCAAGAATAATAGCAGGATTAAAGGAGAACTAAGTCACTTTTTCACCTTAATAAATCATCCCTGTGAGGGTAATAAAAGTGTTTATGGGGTGATTGGGGGTCATTCATCCCCCCCCTGCTGTCTCTGGCCAGAAAACCGCACTTGGAACGTTCCTGCCTATATCAGGGCGGAGCCAGCAAAAAAAAAGGCAGAGAAGACCTTTGTCTGAGGAACGGAGCAACTCCATGCAGTGACAGCTCAGCAGCAACACACAGCAATCACACACAGTGTTGTCAAGGCAACAGGCACGCACACACACTCGCAACCCAGCGCTTCATCAGGCAGCACACACACATATCTATCTATCTATCTATCTATCTATCTATCTATCTATCTATCTATCTATCTATCTATCTATCTATCTATCTATCTATCTATCTATCTATCTATCTATCACACAAACAAACACACACACACACATTTCCACACTTCCTTCCATATTACTCCCACATCATTCATTTATTTTATTTGTCTCTCTTCCTCATACTGGTCACATGGTCACATGGTACTATATGTGTGAAAGCGCCCTTAGTGTCACTGTTGTATTAGGATTTTTCAGTGATCGGTTGCTACTGTCTTGGGAGAGCAACGGTGCGCATGTAGCTGTGGGATGGGACAGGGGGCGGGGGGTGTGGAGTGTTTACGACAGTGACATAATCAAAAGGGACCTTAGGGGGAGCGCTAAGCACAAGTTACTGAGTTCTGCTTTAAACCCAAGTAAACGGATCTTTTCATATTTGATGCTAATACCTTTGGGTTGTAATCACCCGTTAGCTAATAGCTAAGTAGCCTCTGATCCCCTTTCACTTGTTTTACACACAGCCAGTGTGCTGCTTGTCATGATGTGTAGTTTCATTGTTGACATTTTTCTTCTATAATAGGAGTTGCCGGTGGGAAGTTGCTCATTAGCACCTCAACCCTTTTCTTTGTGTTGCTTCACTTTAAAGAGGTGGCACTGCTGCTGACTCAGCTGTCACTGCTGCTCCAAGTCAACCAAGTAAAAACTGGAGCTTCAGCTCATCCTTTGACTGCTACCCTACAATGTTCTGCTCGTTCTCTCGACAGTTGCTCCATACGTCTTCATTAAGGTGGTGTTTTGGCAGATAGGAACAGTGTCTCACTGAGAGGTTGGACTCATTAAAGGACCAACGGAACCTCCCAGGTATAGGATACTGTCTTCTTCTTCTTCTTCTTCTTCTTCTTCTTTTCTTCTTCTCTTTCTTCTTCTTCTTCTCTTCTTCTCTTCTTCTTCTTTCTTCTTCTTCTTCTTCTTCTTCTTCTTCTTCTTCTTCTTCTTCTGCATTGTGGACTCGCACCAGCCCAACTGACACAATGAAGCCATGTGTTTATTGCTATTAGCATCGTGGGCCTGGACTATGAAGCTGAATTTTTTCTTATCACGCTGAATCACCATGGTAACTTAGGCTGAATCAGATCTGAGCAAGTACGAAAGTCCCGCCTCCTGACCAATCAGTTCTCTTGTAAAAAGATCGCTGGTGGGGATGAGCCAATGGCAGCAGCCGCTGCTCAGGACAGTAACTACAGAGTGATACATACATTCATGTCTCTAAAACACCAGAAAAATGTCCACTAACACAAGATAAAGTCCATACATTTGTCATTAGTCTCTATGGAGAAAAAAGTTGTTAAGAGCGTTCACAAAACCAGTAACGGTGGAAAGGGAGGCTAAGTTTTGGTTTCGGTTTCAAAACGGAGCGGAGAGAGGATTATACATACTGCAGCTTTAAAGCTTTATTACCAATTAGTCAAAGTGTTTCACTTTCTCTTTCTACTGAGGAGAATTTTTCCCAAGACACAGAAAAACAAAGACTCAATGTCAGGCACTCGCACGTTCTCACTATGGTTAACGGGAAGACATTAATGGGCGACCGTGGCTCAGGTGGTAGAGGGTCGTCTTCTGATTGAGAGGTTAGGGGTTCGATCCCAGTACCTGACTATGTGTCGAAGTGTCCTTGGGCAAGACACTGAACCCTAAGTTGCTCCCAGTGGTCGACTAGCGCCTTGCATGGCAGTCCTGTCCCATTGGTGTGTGAATGTGAGAGTGATTGGGTGAATGAGCTGATATGTAAAGCGCTTTGAGACTGTTTCAGTGTGGGGATAAAGTGCTATATAAATCTAGTCCATTTACCATTTAATGAACCTTACTAACTTCATCATTTGCTAGTAGAAAACATGCACACACACACATACAAACACACACACACACATCTGCTGAACCACTTGAGTGTAAAATCACATAACTTCAAAGTTAATTATGCACAGATGTGTGAAAATACTTTTTATATTCTTGGTTATTCTGCCTGTTTTTTTTTTTACTGCTTAATCAAACCTACTTTGTACAAAATAATTAACCAATTTTGAAAAGGTTTTATCCACCATGCGGTCTGTATATGAACTCAGTCCACTTATTTCTTACTTAATTGCATTAAAGTTCTTCTGCTGCCCTGGATGTTTGGGAATTGACAAAAAAACACAAATATGGGGATGGAAAATGTATTTACATCCAGATGTGTTCAATACGAGAGATGAGGGTGTTGAGATTTATATTTTTAATGTTATGGAAAGATATGAGACGTGAAAGCTTAGTGTTAGTAATGGTGAGAGTAGCATTGAATGTGAGGAGAAAATGATGATCAGTTAAGGGGAGTTCATCAGTTTTACAGTCTAGAGGGGTGACACTGGAGCAGCAGATTAAATCAAGAATATGACCTTTTGAGTGGGTGGGAATGTTAATACGTTTTTGAAGACTAAAACTATAATATAGGATGTACAATCTCTGATAAAAGGGTGATTAATTTTGTTCATATGAATGTTAAAATCTCCCAGCACTATTATTTTTGAGGAAAAGGAAGATAAATGAGTGAGAAAGGCAGCAAAGTCACCGTTGGATTTAGGAGAGCGGTAAACGGATGCAATGATGGTGGGCGTAGGTCTGGAGGGTTCACATACACACAGGAAGTGAAACTGTTGAAGGTTTTCTGGAGCCTTTTTCAGGATGAGCTACCGTGGCGCTAAACGCCCTCACTTTGTTCTTGTTGTTGTGTACATTAGTTACAATCACTACTCTGTTATTCAAGAACAGATCGGACTGAAATTTGGTAGCTATAATCTATGGATGTGTACGTTTGGGGCCCAGGGGGTCCCCGCCCCAAAAGAAAAAAATGAAAGTTTATTTCTCATTTATTTGCAAATCAAATATTACGACAGTTGGTGGTACCGAATCACACATACCTATATATATATATGGCCCATTATCCCGTACATGTCACGGGGGCGCCAGGGGGGCCCCATTTTTCCAAATGACTACTCATCCGTTAGATTGGAATGCAGTTTGGTATGAATACTCTATGAGTGAATATGATGAGAATCTCTGAGCCCTTTTTTTCAAATGGGACCTGGGTAATTTCCAAATTTATGGGAACATAGTCATGTGATATATCGTTTCAAAAGTAATTCAACGTAGATTACGATTATGCCTCGCACAATTCGATTAGGAGCCCGGGGCCCACCCCCCTTTTTTATGGCAATTTCCATGAAAGTCATTTTGCATTTATCTGTGAGTGAAATATTGCAACAGTTGGTGGTACCAAATCATTGACACATGCCAATATATGAATGGGGCCCATTACTTCGTATGTCCCATGGGGGCACCAGGGGCCCCTGGGGGCCCCAATTTGAAATGATTACTCTTCCATTAATGCTCGTTGAATCGGGCTGTAATTTGACATGGATACTCTATGAGCAGATGTCAAGAGTCTCCCGTAGACCGTTTAAAAAGGGGGGGACGGGTCTACCCCCTTTTTCAATAATTTCTAAATTTATCGGAACATACGTAGTCGTGTGATATATCGTTTTAAAGGCAATTCAACATAGATTCCAATTTTATGTCGCACAATTTCATTGTTTTACTTGGTGGAACCGAGTCATTTGACTGAATTCTCGGGAACGTGGTACGTGCTATACAGCGCGGAGACATTCCACGGGCCTGGCCGTAGTTCATCAGAACTTATTCATGTAAAGCACAATTGCCTTGTGAATGAATGTGCAACACATTGCCTGACCTAATTTACAAAATGATAATTAAAAAACCATGAGATCTTCGCAAGATATTTACAGGTTGAAAATGTTTGCTTTCTAAAGCATTTTATCATTGCAACGGATGGAAAAACATGGATGAAGCAGCAGCAAAGAGACACAATTCTAATGTTAGAAGGATCAAAGCAAGAACTGCTCAGATGTTACTGTGGAGTGACACATGAACAGATGTTTTACGTGAGGGATAATTTAAACCCAGTGGTTCAGAGTCACCTGGGAAAATTGTGAACAATCTTTATAATTAATGATGATTTGAGTACGGTACATTGTCTTTATCTTCTTGCACTGATGATAAGTTGTTTTATTAAATGTAATTGTTTTCCCTTCATTTACATATTAGCCAACTAAAACTGTATTCTATCACATTCAGACCTTTATTTTTGCAAAAAATGAAAGAGAATATTGGAAAAGCGGAACTGATTGGACTGAGCAACAGCTTTAACTGTTTCAGAGAATTTACATTTACACTAAATCTATTCACAATGTCAATAATTACTCGAGGGTGTTGAATGACTCGGGGCTTAGAGTCGTAGAAAGGAGCTCGATGAAGAGTGAAGGACACAGCGTTTGCTTCTGGGGTGCACAGTCGTCACGGTAACCTGAGTAATGGGGAGCCCTTGAGCCAAATCATGGCTTTAATTGGGTTGCAAATGTCAAGTAACGTCCAGAGGCCGTCTGAACAGAATGGAAAAAGCATCTTCTGACCTTCTTCAGATTTAAATAGTGGACTATAGACAAGTCTCAGACACAGAGCGTGGTGAAGGACAGCAGCGTGGTGTGGGAGGCACAAAGACTGAAGGTCATTGTTTGCACATCGCTCAATGTTTAATTCAATTCAATTCAACTTTATGTATATAGCGCAAATTACAACAAAGTCTTCTCAAAGCACCAAAAAATAATAATAATAATAATAATAAAAAAATACAGAGAGTCATGGTAACATACAGTAGCTCATTGTTGACAGGTAGTCATGGTAACACAGCTCAATGTTGACAGGTAGTCCTGAGCATGTTAGCTGAACCTGAGCTGCTTGGCGGTGGTGTTTGCGCTCTATTTTTGTGTTGTGTGTTATGAGTCATTTTGTATTTTTTTTCTTTTCTTTTTCTTTTTGTTTTTGGGGTAATTTTTGTATATATATTTTTTTAGGCATGTCTGTGTTTTTTATGGAATCATTTTGTTGTCTTGAGTGCATTCTTCTATAATTTTGTATTTTTGGCCATTTGCAAAAAATAATAATAATAACAATAATAACAAAAATAATAATAATAATAATAATAATCATAATCATCATCATAATCATCATCATATTTTCCCCTTTATCTTTTTGCTGCATTCTGTCTTTGTTTTTTTTTTCAACTTCATTTATCTTTTTTCCCTCTATATTATTATTATTATTATTATTATTATTATTATTATTATTATTATTATTATTATTATTATTATTATTATTATTATTATTATTGTTATTACTACTACTATTGCTGTTTTTGCACTAACCACCTTGTATTATGAAAACTATACTTGGTAGTAAAACTTTTTGTGATTCTGATTTGATCATTTCAGAATCAGAATCAGAAGAGCTTTATTGACCAGGTACAGTTTAACAATACGAGGAATTTGACTTGGTAGTTGCAGTGAAAGAAGACACATCAACACACCGGAGCAGCCATTTGCGGCTTTCCACTTCCAAGCCGGGTCTCCAACTTCTCCCAGTTGTTATCCATAACACATAGACGATCCAAAAGCAGCTCTTGCTTGCTTTTGATATCGATCAACACATGAGTCTGAGTGTTCAGAGCCCTGCTACATCCTTCAGAAATCACTGGCAGCTTTTCCAAAACAGTTGCCAGCGTAGTACGGACTTTTCGATAGATTAGGAAACCACCAGCTCCGATCAGCAGCATGCCTACTATCATTATTCCAATCATGTAGATGTCCTCCACGTCTTCCACGGAAAGGATGGACAGACACGCAACTCGCCACTTGTTCCAAGGGTCAAGTGCGTATCCAGCCGCAAACGTCCCGCTTGGACATGCGGGTTCACCACCCCCGGTTCTTTTCGTCGAAAAAATCTGATCGATAGCACTGAGAGACCAACTAATTAGTTCCATTATTCCGGTTTTGGATGAGTTACAGAGAGAGGCTCTTGTTAGGCTCACACGACCAGACAAAGCAGCAGCAGGGAGAGATAAGAATGGAAGGGAGGGAGAAACAGAGAGTGCGACTGTCCTCGTCGAGAGAAGCAGTGTTTTCTGTGTATTTTGTGTATTTTTTCTATTCTTTGTGCTATTTCATCTCAATTTGTGTGTTTTTGGAGTTCTTACAAGAATTCCGGCAAGAAATGACTTACTTCCTTTGTCGACTGTCGATTAAATGACAGGCAACTTTTTTTAGTGAGACATTGTGAACAACTGAAGAACATGGACAATGGGGGGCAAAAAAACACTGGCTGTCGCACGTCAACTGAGAGAGTGAAAATAAATGTAAAATCATCAAGTGGTTTGTAAAATGAAAAAAAAGACCTGCTTTCTTTGGGTGTTAGATAGAAAATCACTCCGACAGAACAGTTTGTAACAGAAACTAAAAATAGAAGTTGAAACGTGCCGTAGCCGATGGTAATCGATGATATAAAGTGCTTTTGTTTACAGTTTTAAGGCTGAGATAAGCAGGAATGATTTTTTAAAGTTTTGCTAATTGAAGGAAAAAAGTATGTCAGTGCTTCTCAAAGTGTGGGGCGCGCCCCCTGCTAGTATGACAGGTGGGGCGCGACAAACAGGAGGACATTTTGTATTTCATGCAAATTCTTAAATGCCAATAAATATGATTTAAATATCATTAGCATTCAATTATCAGACTGCATTAGATATGGACTGGGAACAAAAACCACTCGAAACCATTGGACGTGACACCTTATCAAATGAATTGGTATTTGCTGTTGTCGTTTTGTGTAATTTTCTGTAATTCTGTATATTTTAGTTTTCTGTTTTGAGTTATTTTGTGTGTTTTTGCAGTGATTTTTCTATATTTTTTGTTTGGTATATTTTTCAGTAATTTATTTGTCGTCGTCATGTGTGTTTGTGGAAACAAACGTAACGTGCAAAAATAATGATTTACATCAGCATGTACTTCACACAGAGTGGAACAATAAACAAACGTTCAATAGCTGACTTAAAAAAATGTATTTCCTTTTTTGTTTTCTGAAGCTTTTGAGCACAGATTGCAAAAAAAATGTTTCATTATTTATTTCTTGTACTGTGATTTTAAATGAGCTTTTTATACAGGTGGTTAGTTTAATCTAGTTTTCTAATTTTTGATTCATTATGAAATATGATGTTACTTCTTCCCTGTCAGTTCAATACATTTGAAAATGTGTTATTTGTCAGGTTTATTTGGGGGGGGGGGGGCAGGCAGGGGCGTAACACCACATTTTAGGGTACAAACCGCCTTGGGCCCCTACTGTAAGTTATGTACACACCTGAAAACTATTAGTATTCTTGCATTATTATATGAGCTTTCTTTTTTGTTCACAATTACCTAATGATTCCATATCCATTGCATTTCATGAATACATTGAATTACAACATTACAGTAAAAAAAACAAGATAAAAACACAGAAAATACTCCAAAAAGACACAAAACTACTACACAAATGAACAAAACTACAACAGTAATACACAAAATTCCTCCGAAAACTATACAAAATTACAGGAAATGACAACAAAAGTACACCAAAAAGATAAGCAAAACATCAACATAGATACACCAAAATACAAAATACAAAAAAAGCAAAATGACACACACACATGCACAATATACCTCCAAAAAACAAACTGTATATTTTACAGGAAAAATACACAAAAGCACAACAGAAATGCACGAAATGCCTCACAATGAGCAAGACAACAAACATAGACAGACACACAAAATGACTGTAGAAACTATTGGTTATTTCCTGAATTAATGCTCAGATCGCTCATTATTCTAAATGCAAACAATCAAACAAACACATTTTTTTCGGCCCAGCTGTGATAAACGATGCTTACGTCTGATATAGGGGGTGGTCGCTTAGGGCCCTGATGCAGCATGAATCATTGTTTTTAGTGCAAAACTGTGCACAGGACCTTTTTGAGTCTAACATAAATAATCTAAAAATGTTAAAAATGCATTTTTGTATATATATATATATATATATATATATATATATATATATATATATATATATATATATATATATATATATATATGATATTCAGTAAAACATCTGGACCAGATGTGATTCTCCCCATCGTCTCAGAAAGCCTTCATCATGTTGTTGTCAGGGTTGATAAACTGTTGTTTAGGTGAGAGGCTAAAGCATTTTTAACTAATGATAAATCATCAGACGATTAGTCGCCTGACAAAATGTCATGCGGTATTTGCTGAGGCTTCATTAATTTTTATTTGTTCATAGTAGGAGAAAGAAATCAGTACTTTACCACACACTTGTAAATGAAGATAGCCGGAGGACTTGATGTGAGATGATGACGAAGACCTTCATGTGTCAAAATGTAGAGGTTTTCACACAACTACGGAGCACATTTTAGAACGTCCTCAGGCAGGGGTGGATCAGCGATTTTAAAAGGCAACCATCAACTCCCAATTTAGTTTATTAAATTAATTTACAAAAACTATGATAAAGTTGTTATTAAGTCAGTGATTCTCAACATGTGGCTACTTATGTCTTGATTTTAATTATTATTTCCCCAGAAAACCTTGAAATGTTTAAAACTTTTTTAACCACGTTTACGGTTTTTATATAGATTTTGGCTTTATTTTGCTAATAAATATCCTTTTTTCATATTTTTTTGTCAATTTTTGCAAATTCTTTTTGACACTTTTATCCAAATTTTTGTTGATTCTTTAACCATTTTTTTCACTTTTCATCCAAATAATCTTTTGCCCAAAAAATAACATTTGTTTCCTTTTTTGCGGGTGTCACACCCCCCCCCCCATCCCCCCACGGGTGAGACGCACCTGTTCTCAGGTCTCAGAGTAAGGTATCAGGTATCCGGAAAACCAAACGCTGTCAAATGAAATGGCATCAGGCTTCAAAATAAAAGTCATCAAACTCAACGACCTCAGGCTGTAATACACAACATGTCGTTTTATTTTGAAGGAACTGGAAGTTCACATGAAGAAGTAAGTTGAAAAGCCGTTCTTTCCTTTTATTTTTTAAAAGTTCAGAAATATCAGCACATTGTTTGATTAATAAATCCATGGTGAAATGAAAAATGAATAGAAAAAAGTTATAACAGCTTAACTTACTCTCCGATCAGAAGCAGCACATTAGATACAAGATACAGCATCATGTTGTGTCTTTTATCATGAAGCCTAGGCCATGTCAACTGACATCGTTTGGTTGGACAGAGGTTTTGCTGAGTCATGAGTCAGTTTGGTCTGACCAATGACAGAGGTTTTCCTGATACCTGATAAATCATTCAGAGACCTGAGAATGTCCTAAAATGTACACCGTAGTTAACCATTGCCATGATGTCTACAAAGAACTTCAACGTTCCTCTTTCCGTCTGAATAAAATCAGATCTGGTTTTACAGAAAGAGGAGAACGGGTTGACCACCACGGCAAACATTTACATACAAGCCTTTACACAACAGTGTTAGAGGAAATGTTAGCACAAGTTGTGAGGACTCGTCACTCATTTCTAAGATGTTTGAGTGAGACACAGTCGGGTTATATTCCCCTCAGAGACACCACAGGAAGTCTGTGATGATAACATTCTGCAGTCAGACTGAGTTTTCTATCTATCTATCTATCTATCTATCTATCTATCTATCTATCTATCTATGTATGTATGTATGTATGTATGTATGTATGTATGTATGTATGTATGTATGTATGTATGTATGTATGTATGTATACATGATCCACACTATTTTATCCATCACCCTATATATTATTAATGTATGTTATTATTCTTACACGTCCAATAACTTGTCCTGACTCCGAGGGGTTAAACTTGCATTATCTTTGGGAAATACAGTTTCTCTCGTGCAGGGGTTCTCAACCTTGGGGTCCGGACCCCATTTGGGTTTGTGAGACACTGGAAGGGGGTCGCCAGATGCCTTCAAGAAACTAGGAATGTTTTTTTTGAACAATTTGAGGCCATTTTTTTTCTTCTTATTTTTACCCTTTTTCTGTAAATACACCAAACTCACCATATTTTAACCTATTTTCATCACTTTTTATTGCCATATTTTTGCTCCTTTGAATACATTTTTACGACATTACTCTCATTTCTGCCACTTTTCCATCACATTTCAATGTCTTTTCTGCACATTTTTCCACTTTCCAGACATGTTCAGCACTTAGAAACCATTTCTCGCTAATGTCACATAATGTTGACCCATTATTG
The DNA here is from genome assembly GCF_900634775.1 of Gouania willdenowi. Taxonomy (NCBI): domain Eukaryota; kingdom Metazoa; phylum Chordata; class Actinopteri; order Blenniiformes; family Gobiesocidae; genus Gouania; species Gouania willdenowi. The sequence continues at coordinate 40,307,870 of NC_041048.1, forward strand.
TCACTTTGAACCTATTTTCAACATTAATCATGATTATTTTTGGCAAATTTCACCACATTCACCGTTTGTCATGCCCATTATTTGCCAGATTAAACTACCTATAATTGGCCCTACTTTTGCTCCATTTCTGCCACGTTTAAGCCAACATTGACACTTTGAACCATTTTACCCATTTTTATGTCAGTCTCATTTCTCTAATTTTTTACTTTTAATCAATTTCTTTGGTTTTTAAACTTAATTTCCCACCATTTTTGGTCACTTTTAAGCCATTTTATTTCTGATTAAAACAAGGATTTCCATCTTTAAGATGACTATAATAATAATAAACATTCCTGGATAACAGTGGATATTATTCAGATGAATAAATAAATGTGGTTATCACAGATTCATAGAACAATGGACCATCATTTTACTGACTTTATGGATGGACCCCAAAAATCTCTCCCCTTTATTCCCCCTTATAGATGGTCCTGTCTCCACATAACTGTTCTTCAATGTTCATGTCTGTGTTCAACCACCTTCAGCTACAGTGGGGGTCCCCACTCTCTGGAACCTTTATTTTGGGGGTCACAGGCTGAAAAGGTTGAGAACCACTGCTTTAATGTAAACACGTCAAAAATATGATTCAGTATCCTTTATAATACAAAATATTTACAACAGTGTGCACTAATTCTTCATTTGAATGCTGATTCTTTTCTTTAGTTGTTTTTTAGAAGGAGCTCTCCATCTTGATGTCGCAGGCTTTTCCGTTCACAGACAGAACCAGCTCCATCTCTTGTCCAGCCGAGGGGAGGGGCATCTTGTTAATCCTGGCAAAGCTCTGGCTGATGTCCATAAAGGTTTTATTTTTGGTCTCAGGCAGAACGATGTAGAGGTAGACGGCTCCCAACACGCAGACGGCCACAAACACGAGGAAGGCGAACGACTGCAGGCTCTCCTAAACAAGAGAACAATTTTCAACAAGCAATTCAGATTACAAAAATAGTATTTATACACCAAAGAATTGACCTTTTAGACTTGAATCATGAATATGAGTTTGAAATAGGATTGAAATGTAGTTTTATGAAGCAATGAAGAATCTAAAAATCATCCCATGCACGTTTTTCAAATCCTTTATTTGCCTTCAACTAATTATACCTTCAGAACCTCAGTTGTTCTTTTTTGTCACACTTGTTTGTTTCATGCCATTAAACCGATTACCAAGCTTTGTAATGTCATTAAGGGAATTAAATAATAATCATAACTATTATTATTGCAATTGCTGGCGAGGACAATAAAAGCTGTCCCATCCGGTGTGCAGTGACATGCCAATAAAAAATGATTAATGATTTAAACACACACACACACACACACACACACACGCACACACACACACACACCCACACCCACACACACACCACACACACACACACACACACACACACACACACACACACACACACACCACACACACACACACACACCACACACACACTGATGCCCAGAGGGAGATTTAGATATAAAGAGGGGCTTTAGCCTGCGTTTGTGTGTCTGCCAGGGAGACAGTGAGTGAAAAAAGGTGATTTTTTTTTTGCCATGAAGTCAGTTATTGACCTTTCTCTTTCAGTTTCACTGAGCTATAATCCCAAACACATGAAGGAGTGACCTTAAATGAAGTGCTGCATACCCACAAATAGATAAATCCCAACCAAACATGACCTCAGTGAAAAACTACTTACAGGCCTTAATTTCACTGGTTATGTCATCACTGCTGTCTGTTTGCTCTGTTGAGACGCTTTCATAATAGTATCAGAAAAAAACAGTGTCATGCAAAAGGCCTGGCCTACTTTAACACTACCAGTGGTGACATAATGTTCATCTGCTAAAGTAACAAACACTTCTTTACTCTCTTTACAGGAAGTAGTAGGAGTCTGAGCGTAAACAGCACAGATCTCTGGGAAGTCTGTCCGTCAATGAAGATCTGTGGGGACATTTGGTGTCAACTAAAAACTGAAAAACTGTAGAAAAAAGCAGGATATGGCATCTGTAGTGCAAAGAAAGTTTTATCTAATGAAGACAAAGTTAGGTCAGTGAAGAGATAATGACGACGACAGCAGAACTAAACAGACCTCAGAGACGTGTTTCAAATCGTTACTATCAAATATTACCAAAAGGACAAATGGAGAACCAAAGCAGCAAAACAACCAGAAACATCTGAAGGAAACATCAAATCTTATCAAACCCAGCAGGGCCGTGCACACACCTGTTGAGAAGTCAGCCATTAAGCACCATGGACAGCGCTGATCAAAAAATGATGTCGGTACAAATGAGTCAGCACCGCGGGCAGCTCGGATCAAAGATTAGGCGAGTAGAAAAGATTCAGCACCATGGACAGCGCTGATCAAAGATTCAGCACTGTCACTAATGACCGTTTACATCTTTTTTCAGGCTATCGATCTTTAATTTATTTATCCTCACACTATATCTTATCTGATTTTTTCCCCATCTCCAACAGCTTTAATCCTATTAGCTCTTCTTCAGAACAGAGCCCACTTAAGCCTAACAATGATTATACAGACTGTTATGGATCATTTGTAAAGATTAAATCAAGCTTCATTCCACAGAGAGGATTGAACAGAAAAGGAGAGACAGGAAAATATCACGACAAAACAACAGAACAACCTTGAAATCAACTGATGTAAAGAGACAGTATAAATACATACCAAAAGATGCAACATATAAGGATTGTCGTGACTGGTGCTTTAAGGAAAATACCTGATTAACTACTGTATATAGTAAACCATAAAGAAAAGAAATTTGGTTCTCACCATAAATTTTTAACAGCATAAGGGGAATGCAAATGTTGTAGGGGTTTGTGAGCAGCGTATGGGACAGCATAACATCATAGGGGATCAAAATCACACTTTAGGCAGAGCCGTATAGAGAAAGAGTTGCAACAATTCCGTTCACTCCAATGGTTTGTTTTTTTACAGTAATGGGGTTCTCACCAGAAATGTTTAACAGCATAAGGGGAATGCAAGTGTTATAGGGGTCTGTGCGTATGGGGCAGCATAACACCATAGGGGATCAAAATCACACTGTAGAATATCAAAATCACAGCGTGGAACCCTGGGACAAAGTTTACTGGACAGGAGAGGAGAAGCACAATAGTAGGATGAGCAGATGGAAAATAAACAGTACAGGATGACACAAGACTACGCAATAAGCAATAAAGATCCTGTAATAGTGTGGGCCAGACAACTGAAAAAAAGCTCTTATTATGGGTAATAAGCCAGCAGTGAGTAGAACTGTCCTCATTGGACAGGATTGGAAGAAACAAAGCTCTGAATAATGAGAGAGAGAAAAGTCAAACTGGAGGACGATTCTCAGACATTCACATCATCAGTCCAACAGTAACATTTTAAAAGCCTCTGTCGTGTCCTGACTTCATCAGGGTCAGTGCTTTTTAGGACGTTATTAGTCAGAGCTCTCATTGGAGGACACACACACACACACACACACACACACTCAAGGACAGGGTTGACTGATTCTACCACGCTCTGTGTATCACCACTGTCACATGGTTCAATAAATATAACAGTTTGGCCTTGTAGTCATGGTTACCTCATCAGAGCTGTTTGACGCTCAAACCATGAGTACCCAATAATTATTTTTAATAGTAATAGTAGTTCAGTGCTAGTGGAGGTCACTGTGGTTTATGCTCAAGTTTAGCTTTATTTTTTAAACAATCCCAGAAAATAATCTCTAACATGTAAGACTGAAACTGTTTACTCAGAGACCCCTCGGGACGATTTGTTCGTTGTCATAAAATCTCAGGAAGGAATTATTACAAAATGACTAAACCATTACTGGCCCACTTTGTTTCTTATTTCTCATATTAGACGAAGGAACAAGAAGGACTAACTTTTCTCTCACCTGCAGTCACAGGTTTCTTTGAAAACTGTTTTTTTGTGAACATCTGATTTGCAATAGATAGAATGTGCTGGATAAAAGTGCCACTCTTATAATATTAATATTATTATGACTGGATCAGAAACTGCATGAATGTTAAACATCCATCACATTTCTGACCCACTTGTTTCTTAATCTAATGGGTGAACAAACCCTGAAACAACTAGTTTTTTGATTATTAAAGTAAGATAAAAATCATTAGACAGGCACTAAACAAGATTTTTTTGCTTAATAAAACAAGCTGTTTTTCATAAAGACATTTCACCAATTTCTGTTAAAAATTCAATGATTTTTATTTGTCATCATGTGCATGAACATGATGAACTAACGTCCTCAAGTTCCCCGTTAAGGACCTTACAGAATAAATAGAGAAAGAATAATAGTATAAATGAATAAAAATAGAAAAACAAATAAAACTACAACTGTAAGCAGTTATAAAAGGGGGCCAAGCCTTCCCGCGCAACTCGGCCCCCAGGTTTTGCGGAGCCCATGGTAGTACATCAGGAAGGATGACGGGTTTTGGTGAACATCAGGACACAGGCCAACGTGTCATTTGCAGTTTTGTTACAGTAATGGGCGTGGTTCCAGCCCAGGTGATTCAGTGCTCTTCAGGAGTGGGCGTGGCCTATGGTCAGAAGATGCGACTGTATGTAGGGAACACATGGATATAAAGTTTAGGAAGATTTGATTTAAAATGTGAAAGTTAGAGGCCAAAATGTGTCAATTTTTGTGCAAATCTGATCAACTTTCATGTTGCTTGATGTTTCTCTGTTTATAGCGCCCCCTATTGGCCAATTTGTGCCATATTTAACACAGAGCTTCTGGTTGACCTCTGACACAAGTGAATTGAGTTTGATGTTGATAACTTTGACTTTGACAAAATATGCATTAGTATGTGTTTTTTTTAGCTATCTAAAAAACTTTATTCGTTAATAATTTGTGCATATTTTGACTGAACAAAATTATTTATGCAACTTTTGATCAGGCAAGTCTGGAGATTATATGTGCAACGTTAGTTAGTTAAGATAGAGCTTAAACACTAGGAGGAGTTTGATAAAGTAGGTATTTGATGTGTAGTAATTTACAAAAAAATGCTGTGGGAGTGGGCGTGGCCTATATCAGAAGATGCAATGCTATTAATGGAACACGTGGATATAAAGTTTATAAAGATGTGATTTAAAATGTGAAATTTACATGCCAAAATGTACCACTAAATTTGTAAAAATCGGTCTTGCCATTTAAGAGATATAAATATTCCATAATTGCAGCGCCCCCTAGTGGCCTACATTATTCAAATTTGACGCGTACCCCCACAGTCACATGCAAACCAAGGATCTTAGATTTGGTGTTGCTAGATTTATTGTGACTGAGATATGCAACAGTTTGCTAGAAAACTTTACTCGTTAATAATTTACACATATTTTGACCAAACAAAATTATTTACTGAACTTTAGGTCCAACTGAAGACTCTACGTGCCAAGCTTCATGCTGATTGGACAAAACCCCAAAGAGGAGGTTTTCCAGTTTTCACGATTTTTCACGTTTTGAATCTCGTTCAACTAAAATGCAGTGAAACACGATATCTGAGCTCAAACATGATGTTTGTACTCTCCAAAAATTTTTAATATCAAAATGGGGTCACGATCCAAAAAAGGTTGGGAACCACTGCATTAAATACTGTATTATTATTTTCCACTTATTTACAAAATGAGATTTTATAAAATGTGTGTTATCACTGATTCATTCCATCATTTTTGGTCTTTTTGGTATTTTTGTGTAAGTTTGGTGAATAATTTCATTATCTTGGCTCAAGGATGTCCATTAGGGACGGATTCAGAAGTGAATAATTATTTCCTAATTTGATGTACTGTACACTGATCCTTTCTCTGTATTTTCTGTGATTTTTCTCATTTGCAAGTTTTTGGAGATTTTGTGCATTTTTGTTATCCTTTTGTTGCTTGACATTTCTTGTAATTGTTTGTATTTATGTGTCTTTTGAAATTCTTTTTGTGTATTTTTGTTGCCATTCTTTGTGTTTTTCTGTAATTTATGTGTCATTTGTGCATTTTTGTTGTTGCTTGATATAATTTTTGTGATTTTATGTATTTATGTGTGGTTTGGAATTTAAATTGTGTATTTTTGTTGTCATATTTTGGGATTTTTGTGTGGTTTGCATGTTTCTGGAGTTATTTTAGAGTCAGCAATTTCCCCCTGGGATTAAAAAAAAGGAATTCTGATACTGATTCTTTTGTGCTTTTACTTTAGTTGCTGTACAAAGTTAGACTTGGGGTCAATACTTGTCACATGGTGCAGGATCCTGTTCCAAATGACTGAGGGAAACAAAACATACTCGACAGATGTAAGTTTATTACATGGCAAACAACATGTAAAATCACATATTCAGTGATGAAGTTCCAGACTCTGATTCTAAATCCTTGATGAGTATTATTTGCTACAGTTTGTCCGTTTCTTGCTGATGGAATCAAAGAGTCTTGGAACCATCTGGAAAGTTAGTTTGATTTCACACCAGTGTGAGCTCAGTGGGAGGACGACACCCAGGGGGTGTTAACACCAGTGGCTCATTGTTCAGGTTATTGTTGTTTGTACAAATAAAGATTAAAAATATGCTATAACAAGATATTTTGTTTCTAGACTAAAATCCTCATGTTATTCATCTTGCATGTGTAGCTGGCAGATTGTAGGTCAGATTTATGGGTTCAGTTATTATGACTCCCCTAAAAATGTCCCATAATTCTCCATAAAATGATTTGACTCCACAGCTGTTCAGTTTGAGCACTAATGTAATACATATTAGTGGTATTTAAGGTCATCTTGCTTCCCACACATTTAAAAGTGAGAAAAGTTGGTTTCAGCTAACATTTAAATCTTTCTTTGAATAATAAGTACATATTTCATGGTTAACATAGGACGTATGTAATCCGTGTATCATTCGTTTTTCATTATGTAACAAACATGAAACACGCTTTAGCTGGTGTTGGGCACAGAACCTCCTAAGTGTTGCAGAGCTAAAGATATCTCAGACTTTGTAACGCTTCACTTTCGGGTCACGTACTTTGGCAATTTGGTAATGGAGAAAACCAATTAAAGTGTTCGTTTTCTATTTTTTATTTTCTCTACCGAAGCAAAAGAGCTTGAATTTGAAAAACAAGGCATTTTTCATTTTTACCTTTTGGTTTTGGAAACAAATATCAAATAATGAATGTTTTTTTTTTTCCGTTTTTCATGTTTTTGTTACATAATAAAAAACGAATAAACGAATGATAAACGGATTGTATGTAAAGACAGTGTAGGCCTCATAGATGAATACATCGGAGATTGTTTGCTTGAAAAGAAGATGTAAGAGGTTGAAATCGCAGTGCAAAAGTTTGTTTGAATAATTTTTTAATGACATTGTTGGGAAAGTTTGGCGCATTGCATTATGGGATCAATTCTGACTGTGATTTATTGTGTTTGCTTACAAAACTCTGCCAAAGTCACTACCCAACACATTCTTGGTGTTTTCACTGAAAGTTGCAGTAAAACTAAAGCAGATATAGTATATTTTGGGGTTCACGCAGAGAAATCAGAATGTCTAGTGAAGTGAAGAGATTTCACTGGGAATACTGGGAACAAACTAGAGCTAAAATGGTTTCAAGCCATCACTTCAATGTATCTGTCTACAGGACTCAACGTCCCACAATGCAATGCTGTTACATCTCCACCCCTTTCGTTTTGCTTCACTGAGGTTCTGGTGGGACTGATTGTCTTCACCTGGGGTCTGGACTAATTAGAGCTTCTCCCAGCATTCCCAGAGACAACGTTAGAGCATTCACACAAAGGTAAGTGTTTTCTCTATAACCATGTGTTGGGTTATGTTTGGTACATTGTGGTTTGTTAAGTTCTTTTTCCATCTGTTTATTTGATAATCTATTGTTATCGTGTTTTGTTTGTTTTTGCTTTAACTGTGTAAATGTCCATCTCTGGCCTCGAGATTAAACTGGGATTCAAGCGACTTGGTGTTTGTGACTTTAGTATCTTTACGACTTTTGGCATCAAATTATGCTGAGTCACTTTTAGTCATAACAAATGTGCAAAGGTTTTTCAACAAAGTCAATAAGAATGTTCTAAAGTGGAGATGAAAACAAACTTTTGAGCAGCAATTTATGATTTTTTTTTTTTTCTTGAGCAACTGATGTTTGATTTATTGATTTTTTTTTTTTTTTTTTTTATTTGTACACTATGACTTTATCGGATACAAAAATGATCATCTCAAGCAGCTTTAAAAGCAGTGTTTTTAAATCTGATCTCATGAGTCAAGTTTTAATCTGCCTAATTAGGCAACAATATAATAGATATAATAGAAAATATCTACACGCACAAGCTAATCCAAACCGCAAAGTCACAATATATTAATATAATAACAAAGCTATGACCTAATGACAAACAATACATAATCACAAAAATCAGCAGCAAGGCTTGTATTAAAAAATGAACATTATTTGAGATCCTGATCAATCCTTTGGTTTTATTCTTTCTTTCTTCCACTAAACTTTCTCTTTTTAAATGTAGTGTGTTTGTGTAAATATATTTAACTTGTTTGATTAATAAATGTTTAAACTTGACTATCTGTGGTTCATATAATAATACTGCTTTGCCATAGAGGAGTACAGTATATAGTTTAACAATAACTCACACCCTGAAAGACAAGGTATCAATAACTCTTTAAATGATCTTATAACTTAATCTCTGACACTTTGACAAATGTTAATTTAATATTATTATTTTTAAAGCCCATTATTTAGATATATTGCGTATGATTGAGAGGGAGATTTGTGGTCCTGTTAATGTATTTGATGATTTTTATTGATTTTTAAGCTGTTGAATGATTTCTGTGCAAAATACAAATACATTTGCCTTGATGTCTTTTAAGCAGTATAAGCCTCATAGATCAATACGTCGCAGGTCATTTGCTCAAAAAGATGTAAAAGGTTGAAATTCCCAATCCAAAGTTTGCACACTCTTTAAACAATTTGACCTTGTTGGGAAGGTTTGGTGCATTGCATTGTGGGATGTGAGAAGTGTTTTTACTTCATTCGTACTGTGATTTCTTGTGTTTGTCAAAATGCCTTGTTTTTAAATGATAGTACGGTGAAAACAAAAGTTTCGTCTTTGATCGGAGCCCATGAGAGTGAAGTTTTAATCTGCTGACGACATAATGGAATGCATACAAAACACCAGCAAGCAAATAATGCATAAAATATACATAATATATACACATAAACGTAAGGGTGTAACAATTCATCCATTAGATTGATGAATCGATTTATATTCCTAGGAATCAACATCATCATTCTGTGCTCGACAAGTTGTCCTAAAATAATTTTAAAGGGTAATCAATCAAAAAAATTTTTATTAAAAGGCTCGTATTTAAAACATTATTAAAGTATCTGCGTGTTCGTGTGTGTATTCAGGGCCAGGTAAAGAGGCTGATGTTGAACAGATAAAACCATCATCCCTGTTACTGGTACAACCAGTGAGCTATAAATAAACCTGCTGTCACTTTCTTCATCTCACACACGTCTACACTTCCTCAGTTTGTTCCTCTGCATGTTTGTCTTTGCCTGTTCACATCAAACTCTACTCATCTCATAAAACATCATCCCATCCCTGTTCATTAAGGGCCCAGATTGTCTGTCTAATTAAACAACTAGAAGTGGTCCAAGGGCCACAACAGCAGCAACAACCCATTTTACAGTGCATCAATCACATCACATCACAAACCTGTGTTCAAACTCTCACATACATGCATTATTTAAAGCAGTAGTTCTCAACTGGTGGGTCGCGGACCTGTACTGGGTGGGTTACGGACAGCTGGTCAAAAGTAATTAAATGCTTAATGTCTCTCATGTTGGACTTGTATTTTATTTTGAAAGAAACTTTTCTTTTCGACAGGCATGCTGTGAAATGCATGTTGCACAGGAAAATATATAGATTTATGTTTAAAAAAAGATTATATATGTGTGTTTTCAACAGCTATTTTTGAAAAACAAAATTTTGTCGGTTGAATTCTAAAAAAAAAAAAAGTGGCTCGCGATTTATTGTCCGTGGCAAAATGTGGGTCCCAGGGTGAGACCAGTTGACATCCTCTGATTTAAAGCAGATCCTCCAAAAATTACTATATACAGAAGAGGATTAGGGACAATTTTGATGGAGGAAATATTTTTAATAAAATCAAAATTTCAAGATCAAAGTCAAAATTTCCACTTTAATCTCAACATTATATTTAAACATTATTCTCAAAATTTTCAGAATAAAGTTGAAATTTGACTTTAATCTCAAAATTATATTTAAACTATTCTTGAAATTTTGACTTTATTCTTCAAATTTTGACTTCATTCTCAAACTTTGGATATTTCATCATTCTCAAAATTTCGACTTTATTCTTACAATTTCAATTATTTTCTCCATCATCACTGGCCCTAGTCTTCTTCCGTGACTACACTGTTTTTACAGCAGAAAATGTTTACCTATTTGTTTCATTCAAGACATTCAAAAATTATTTCTTCTCCACATTGAAAAATGAAAAAAGGATAAAAACTAAAACAAAACTATCGTTTTCATGTTTTCTCAAATCAAATATCTAACATCTCTATTTATATTCAAATCTAATGAGTTTGATGTCAAAACGAGTGTGTGTTCACATTAGATATAAAATACCCGGATTTACAGCATGCACGGTGTGCACCAGTGACGTGCCGTCAGGGTAGGCAAGGTAGGCAGTGCCTAAACACAAGCTAAAGTTCTCTCACCCGGACGCGTGCACGACTTACAGTCACAAACACGAGACAAGACATGGCAGAAGCACCGGGACCGAGGGGCGAGTCTGCCGCGGCGGCGTGATTGTCAGTGGCATCACTAATTTTGCTCAAAAAACAAACTCCAAAAGTCCAATTTGGAACTATTTTGGCTTTAAACGAGGCAGAGACGGTAAAGCAATAGATCTACTGTGCAGGCGCTGTCACCAGCTGTAGGAGCCAAAGGAGGAACACTTTTAGTTTTTTTCCGCACAAACTCAGAAATCTTTTTTTTTCATTTACAGAGATATTTACAATGTACAAACAATATTTACAAATTATATATATATATATATATACAAAGGAGGGATCACATCCAATCCCATAAACACTAGTGAAGTCATCCATACAAATATAGTTTACTCAATGAATCAGTTCCTGTTTATTGTATTTTCTCCTCTACGGTTTATTATGTTGAAGAAGAAGCATTATTGTCAAATATGTTTTTATTTTTTTTTAAAGACAGTGGATTTGTTATCATAAGTTGATTATTTATATTAGTTAAACATAAATTGATGTAGAACTTCATTTATTAGTTTTTTTATTTTATTTTTATTAATTATTGCTTATATGCTTTTGGTCATGTACTCTTATCATGCACCAAACAACACTATAAGTAATTCACAAGTATTTCTAACTTGTACAAATGCATTGCAGTTCATAAAAATAATATTATTACCTGGAACCGTGATACTTTGTTACTCATTTTGGAATTGTGACAACTCTAGTTCTGTATTAACCGTCTGTTTTGGATTAAATAAAAACAACTTCTCCTCCTTTTCCAATCCATGTATCATGTTTAAATATTTTGTTATATTTTCCATATTTTATTATTTAAAATAAACACTTTAAATAATCAACTTATATGCTTGAAATTTAAAGTTGGGCATTATTTTCAGACGTTGCGAAAAGCAAACCTAGCTTTATTTAGCATTCTGCTGTTTAAACTCACATAAAATAACAGTCTAGTGCTGCTGACTGAAAAGGAAACAATTGACTGAAGGTCAGAGTTATTCTCTAAGGCCCAAGTCTTCTTCTCCATTGCAGATTTCTCTGTCTAAAAATGATGCTAAATAACAAGCTTTCATTCAACTCCCACAAGAAAAAAGTTTCTTCTAAGATGGAGGCATTAGCAAAATGTTTGTATTTAAGACACACACACACACACACACGCCGTACTATTCCTGTTTTGTAGTTTGGGTTTGATAATGTTGAATAAATATAGTTTTAATGAGTTCACTCTGCGTCTCCAACTTTTCATCATTTCTCTAAAAGAGATATAATGCTGCATAAAAATAAGTTTAAAATGACATTAGAAATTGGAAAAGATTTCATTTTCTGTCCATGTCGGCAGTTTCACTATCTCACACAAACATCAGAAGGCAAGGCGAGGCAAATTTATTTGTATAGTGCACTTCATACACAAGGCAACTCAATGTGCTTTACATGATGAAACATTCAATTGTTTAAAATCAATAAAAACATTTAAAATCGTCAGTAAAATCAATTAAAATCATCAACAAACACATTACATCAACAACATGACCATAAATCTTTCTCTCAATCATATGCAGTAGAGAAAAAAAGTTCCTTTAACTTTGATTTAAAAATGTTCACATGTGATGCTGACTTCAGCTCTGCTGCAGTTTGTTCCACTTCTTTACAGCATAACAACTAAAAGCAGCATCACCATGTTTACTGTGAGCTCTGGGCTCCACTATCTGACCTGTGTCCATAGATCTGAGAGATCTGCTGGGTTCATACCTGACTAACATCTCACTGATGTATTCTGGACCAAACCCATTCACACATTTATAACCAGCAGCAGAACTTTAAAGTCTATTCTGAGGCTGACTGGGAGCCAGTGTAAAGACTTTAAAACTGGAGTAATGTGTTCTGACCTCTTTGTTCTGGTTCAGACCTGAGCTGCAGTGTTCTGAACCAGCTGTAGATGTTTGATGAAGACCATTACAATAGTCCAGTCTGCTGGAGATAAAAACATGGACCAGTTTCTCCTGATCTTTCTGAGTCATTAAACCTTTCACTCTGGAGATGTTCTTTAGGTGGTAGAAGATGTTTTTGTGATAGATTTGATCTGATGCTGAATGTCAGATCTGATCAATCAGAACACCAAGGTTTTTGACTTGGTCTTTATCTTCTAAAGATCCAGACTCAGATACTTGCTGACAGCAGTCCTCTTTTCCTTGTTACCAAAGACAATCACCTCCATCTTGACATGGTTTAGTTGAAGGAAGTTTTCACTCATCCAGCAGTTTACTTTTTCTAAACAGTCACACAACACCTCAATGGGACCATAGTCATCTGGGTTCAGTGATAGATATAGTTGTGTGTCATCTGCGTAGCTCTGATAATCAACCTTACAGTTCTGTAAAATGTGTCCTAAAGGAAGCATATAAAGGCTAAACAGAAGAGGTCCAAGAACAGAGCCCTGAGGAACCCCACAGGACATTGGTAATCTGTCAGATTCAAAGTTTCCAATGCTTACAAAATAACTTTGTTCCTCCAAGTATGACTTAAACCATTGCATTACTTTTCCATTTAGTCCGACCCATGTTTGCAATCTGTGCAACAAAATTGTATGATCTACAGTATCAAATGCAGCACTTAGATCCAATAGAATGAGAACAGATACTTTTCCTGAATCAGTGTTCAACCTTATGTCATTGATCACTTTGATCAGATCAGTTTCTGTGATGTGATGAGAACGAAAACCTGACTGAAATTTATCAAATATTTTGTTGAATGTTAAGAATTGACTCAGTTGGTTGAAGACCACCTTCTCAATGATCTTGGCCATGAATGGAAGGTTGCTGATTGGTCTATAGTTAGCCAGTATAGAGGCATCCAGTGTTCTCTTTTTTAACAGAGGTTTCACAGCAGCTACTTTCAGGGATTTTGGTACAGTGCCTGATTGGAATGAGCAGTTAATTATCTGACACAAATTAGTGACAATTGACTTTACAACAGTTTTAAACAAGTTTGAGGGTATTGTGTCAAGGCAACACCTTGATGGATTCAGCTGCTGAACAGTCTCCTCTATTGTTTTTGGGTTCACTGTAGTAAACTCTAACATTATAGTTGACTCATCCCTCAGTGGTTGAAGCTGTTCAAGCTTTTTGTTTTGTTTTTTGCTGGTTTGTTCTGATGTTTGACCTTATTGATTGTATATTTTCATTGAAATATACAGCAAATTAATTGCAATTTCCAGCTGACAGTAATTCAGGGGCTATCTGATCAGGGGGGGTTGTGAGCTTTTCAATTACAGAAAAAAACGTGCGAGCGTTTTTGACATTTTTAGCAATCATTTCAGAAAAGTATTGCTGTCTTGCTTTGAACAAGCCATCATTGAATTTTCGCAGACTTATTTTGAATAGTTCTAGATGAATTTGGAGTTCTGTTGATCTCCAGTTACGCTCAGCTCTTCTACAGTCATATAAATTTCTGCAGAAGTGTGGCCCCCCCAAAAAAATATGAGCAGGAATTAACACAGAAATGCTGATACAGTCAGAGGTCCAGTGGTGGCCATGCATTAGTGCATGTGTCAAACTTAAAGCTGCAATATGTATGTTTTTTTTTTTTTTTTTTTTTTTTTTTTGGTCATTTGGTCAAAAATCCATAATCATCTTTGAGCATATTGTAATCAAAGTGTTCTGAGTGGAGAGTGAATCTCATCTCTTTCTCCTGGCCCTGTAAAATGACATTTATAAATCCAGGAGTGTGACACTCACTGTCAGCCTTTCAGGTACCATTGGTAGTAAAAGTGAAATTATGGACGTCCAATCAAAAGTATCCATAACAGCGTTGGACACAACAGTTACACAGCAAATCAAGAGGAAAAAGGCAGACCAAGGTAGAGCAGCAACAGTTTAAATTCACAAACACTGAGCGGGAACGTATCCCTTTCGGGGGTGGGGGGGATCTCTGATCTCTAGCAGGGACGAGCCAACGGCAGCAGCCGCTGCTTAGGACAGTAACTAGAGTAATACGTGTATTCATGTCAGTCTCTAAAACACCAGAAAAATCTCCACTAACACAAGACACTTGTCATTATGTCTCTATTGAGGGAAAAAAGTCGCTAAGAGCGTTCACAAAAGACACCGGTATGGGAGGTTGACTTACGATTTTGTTTTCAAAAAGGAGCGAAGAAAGAATTCTACATACCGCAGCTTTAAGGCCTGGGGGCCAAATCTGGCACTTTAGCACATCCAATGTGGCTCTCAGGAGAATGTACAAGTGAAAACATGACTGACTATAAGTTACCAATTTATTTAGTTTTGACATTTCACAATATTTGCAGGTGCTTACATTTTTCTTGCACATACACACATGACAGCAGTGGATTTTTTGTTGCAAACTGTGAAAACAACTAAATTTTCTGAAATCCTGTAATCGCAACAAAATTAGTCTAAATTGCAAAAATATTTCTCACAAACTTTAAGACATTTTAAAGTGTAGATCTTGCAGGGATTAGTATGTAATTTTTTGTTTGGTTATTTTTGGTGCCTTACATTTTATACATAATTTATCCTTGGAAATTCAAACTCGGCACAGTTATGTCCTAAAATAACTAACTACAAGAGGAAAAATGCATCAGTTTTTGTAGTGTGTTTGCTCGATCCCTCTAAGGCATTTGATCGTGTAAATCATGAAAACTGATTTAAGAAATTCAGCCAAGCCAGTGTCCCTAAGTATTTAATTAGAATCCTGACTTATTGGTATGATTTCTTTATTTAGTTAAATTGCTGTAATTTCATTGCACATGTTATAGAACAACAGAGCAATAACATTTTATTTCAGTTCCATCCGGCCCAAGAGAGCATGAAAAGACAATCACATATAACACTTATAACATGGGGGGGACAGGAGCACGAGACACCTGCCTCACACACTGGATGCTGAGGGATTGATGGCCAAGACTGTTCCCAGAGGACAAGGCATGGCCACGTTGACCTTGTAGAATCTGGTAAAGGTGCTGGGTGAGGTCCACGAGGCTGCAGCACAAACCGCTTCAATGGGTACTCTCTTCTGAGAAACCCATGAGGTAGATACACTCCTCCTTGAGTGGCATCTCTCCCTGGAAGGTGGAGGGAGAGCGCTGGCCATGTAGGCATGCGTAATGGCGTCCACCACCCACTGGCATAGCCTCTGTTTTGACAGGGCTATGCTGTGCTTAGGGCCGAGAAAGAGAAATGCGGTTTTCACCAACACCCACTTGAGCTCCATTTGTGCCAAAAGTTTGAAAGGGCTGTCGACCAAGCACCTAAAGTACCAGGGGTAGGTCCCATGCTGGGGCCTTCTGAATCCTTATTGGCTGAAGCCTCAAGGCCCCTTTTAGGAAGCGGAGTAACGGCTGACGGCAACAGAGCCTGCACAACAGAGGAAACCAGGTCCTCCCCGGCCACCGAGGAGCCACCAGCAGCAGGCGGTGGCCTTGCTCGGAGACCCTGTGTAGTGTTGGCAGGATCAAGGGCAGAGGGGGCAAAAGCATAGAGCAACCCCCGTGGCCAACCGTTCGCAAGAGCGTCTTGCCCGGGGGGGCTGGAGGTCTACACCCAAGAGAACCAGAGGGGGCACTGGGTTGTCTCCTCTGAGGCAAAGAGGTCTATCTCTGCCTCCCCAAAAAGTACCCAGAGGTTTTCCACCACCTTGGGGTGAAGCCTCTATTCGCCAGGCGAGAGTCCCCCTCAAGAAAGGAAATCTGCCAACTGGTTCTGTATCCCCAGTTTATGCGTTGCTCTCAGGCTGGCCTGTCGGGGAACAGCCCAGCCTAGGAGACATTCTGTCACTCGTCGACAACACCCAGGCATCCGGCGTTCATGCAGCCCAGAATCTCAGCTGCCACCGGGAAAAACAGCCGATGACTGGCCTCATGTTGTCAGCACCTGCGGTCCCGGACGGGGGTGGGGGCTGTGAAGTCCTGGTACTGCACCCCTAAGCTGCCTTGGAGGCGGGCATGTAGGGGGGCAAAATATCCTGTCCGTAACACTGATGTTGACCTCTGGGGCCGTTATCGAGGAGTGGTCGTAGAGGCCCTGGATCTGCGAGGGGCTGCTCTGGGCCTCTAGAGGCCCGCCTGCTGCTCCTGGGTTGCCCCTGCCTGAGCGGGGTACTCCAGGGTGCCTGTTGTCTGAAAAAAGTGCCAACAGGAGCAGGGTTTTGCTGTGGGGCATTGAGTTGCTGTCAAACTAGGGCCCCAGGGATTATAGACCCCATAGGGGTGTCCTCAGCCCCCCGCAACAAGCTCTGCCCTGAAAAACGGGAGAGTGACTCGGAGGCATGCGATGGGGAGTCCACCCCGAGATCTGCGAACTGCGTCGCTGATGCGACAATGGATACGGCATTTCATCAACCAAGGTTCCATCCCTGGAGGTGCCGGTGCAGTGGTTCCAGGCTGGAGAGCTTCAGAAGGTCTTTCATCTGACCCAGCTCGACCGACATTTGGTCGACCTTGGCTGACAGCTCATTACCCCTAGGTCTCTTGGCCCTTGGGGAATTTGACTGCTGAAACCTGGCATCCTGGCCATGAGTACTGACCATGGCATGTAGCCACAGTTCATACATGAATATTTAGATGAGCCTGTCTTCAGATGATCGATGCCCAAACAGGGTGGGCAAAGATCGTTACCGTCCTCCAATTCCAGTGGAAGGGAGCACTACTGCTAACTAACGCTACTGAAAGAAAAACAGCCAAGGCTGCAATACAGAAAGCAACAGCTGAAGCTGTGAATAACACTAACCTGGGCCGCAATCGCTTTGTTAGCTCGAGTGAGAGCGCTGCTGCTAGCTGAGGACCAAACCCCGTGTAGGACAATAACATAAGCCACAGCCAAAGCCGTGAAAACACTGGCCGGGGTGCAATCACCTCGTTAGCTCGAATGGAGACACTGCTACTAACTGCAGACAAAACATGCAGCCTCGCCTGGGCGCTCCACGATGCCTTTCTTGTAGCTTGGTGGGCAGAGGGCCAGTGGAGGCGTAGACAAAATAAACCTTTTGCTTTCTCTCTGATACAGTCAGATGATGTGTGACGACCTTGGTAAATCTCATTCAGAAGACAAAAAGTCCAGGCGGCGATGTCAAGATGGGGGGTGATGGAGCATCAAATCTGTATAAATGGTGAACTAGCCTTGAGCTGGCATTTGGGGTAAGACCAATAGTGATAACGATTTGTTTGTTGCACAGTTTCAGTAGCCTTGAGTCTTTGGTCTCCAGCAGTAAATCCAATAATGTGGCCTCAAAATGCAAGCCGAGCACTCAGCCGCTCCAACCTGGTATCAGTCTCGCATAAATGTTCCAAAGTATCCTCCTGCTTACTTTTGAGTTTGTTCATCACATTAGTCTGAGTGTTAAGTGCTCTGCCCTATCTTTTAGAAATGACCGGCAGCCTTCCCAAAACAGCTGCTGACATAGTACAGACTTTGCGATAGATCAGAAAGCTGCCAGCTCCAATCAGCAACATCCCTGCTACAATAAATCCAATTGTGTAGATGTCTTCCAAATCCTCCACGGAAAGCATGAACAGACACACAACCTTCCACTTATTCCAGGAATCCATCGTGTACCTGGCCGCAAATGTTCTGCTTGGGAGACCAGCTGACCAATTCCATAATTTTGGTTTTAGGATAAATGCAGAGTGAGGCTCCTATTAGATCCAGAAGACAGCAGACAAAACAAGCACCAGGGCAGAAAGGGAGGATAGTGGAATGAATGTGACCGCTTTCACCCAGTAGCAGAAGATGAACTGTTTGATCCTTTTCTAGTCGGGTGCATTCTATTTCCTATTTTTACATTAATGACATTTCTAATGAATTAGGCTCATGTAGAATTGGCTGTATGGTGGTAAACCATCTCGTGTACGCTGACGATTGTGATTTTCAGCCTGAGCTCAGCCGGTTTTCAGCAGCTCTTTAATGTGTTTTTCTACATATGGGAAGCAACTCTATGTAAATTACAATGATGCTAAAAGTTTTATGATCTGTAGAAACAAGGAAGATAACCATATGGTTTTTCATGGATTTAAACTGGCAGGAAAAACTATGAAAACCTGCAGTGAAGTGAACTTTCTTGCTCATGTGATCACAGATCAGACACTTATTGTCAGTGTCGCACACTGTACGTACAAGCTATTTGGGCACTGCACTGTTAGAGTGAAACAAGTGAGCCTACAGAGAATACACGTGACGTTTAAAGATGCACTGAGAATACTGTTAAAAATGCCAAGAGGGACTAGTGCCAGTGAAATGTCTGACTGCCCATGTGAACACTGTCCAAGCTGTACTGAAACATTTAATGTATAGGTTTATCAGTCGGCTAAATTATTCTGAAAATGACATTGTTTTTGTACTGTATGAACATTGCAAACAGTGCCACACGCTGCACATCTCAGCATTGATATGAGTGCCTTTTAAAAATGTTGGACTTTTTTATTTGGGTCATTCCACCTCCACCTACTCTCTCAGAATCTACACAAAGTTATGCTATACATCCTATCTGGTGGACATGCCAGATCCTAAAATTTTGGAAAAAGTGAGTGTGTGTTTAGGTCTGGAACATAGAGTATTTGGGTTTTCAGTAAACTACTTAGCGTATGTCTCAACTCCCTGTAATGTGATCAGCTTAGAGCTATGTACATAGACTGTTCACGTCACAGATATGCATTGGTTCTTGGTGACAGTTTCTTGAAATCTGAAAAAAAAATATTTTTACTATTTTCATCGGCGGCCCATAACTACATGTGGGAATATAATGAAAAGTCTGTTTTAATTTATAATATAAAGGTTACTCTTTCTTGGGAAATGAAACATTTTTTCTTTATGCAACTTCATTTTCATTTGGGAACCCAACTTTGGAGTTATTTCACCACTCGCTGATATTGAAAATCCTTTACATGAGGACATCGTAGCTTAGCTCTCATCATTTCTTCTTTATTAGTTTTTTCCATGTGTTTTTGGTTGTTTTCTTTGAGAACTTCTGAGAGAAATGACCTAAAATTGAAGGTAATTTAGCAAACTCCAGGTTTGAAAAGGTAGAAACATTTAAGCCCCACTTACTTAAGATTGAAGTGCCATATTTTTTAGAAATGACTATTGGAAGAATGTGGTTTCTTTGTATGAAATGTCTAAAAGCACTTCCTTGTTAATGGTGGTTCCAATTATCTTTATCTGTTGATGCTACTTTGGCTTTGTCTTGCAAATCTTTAGCTCTTTTAATTTTGTCTAATCATTATTTTAATTCAAATTGAAGAACTATATTGTGCAAACTTTTCTTTAAAACAAAAACACATGATTTGATGAATGACTTTCTTTATAACTTGGACTGTGAGGATAAACCCTAGAAGCACTTTGAAAAACCACAGGTGTCCACAGTAGCACATGTAGTTTTACTAAAATGAAAATATCTGTATGCGTAAAGTCTGTGAGAATGAGTCATTGGATTGATTGTTCACAGCACTTTACAGTACTTTGCTTATGGCTCTGAGAAACACTATGACTGAAAGGTAAATGATGATAATTCAACTATTGACATGAAAGCTTTCAAAGCAGGAGCAGAAGCATAAAAGTTAAGAAATGGATGGACAGGTGTACTTAAATAAAGGACGTGAGAGTATAGCTTTTACTGAAAGGTACAACTTTTAGAACAAAAAACAACCCTTTATTACAGAACTTTACACCATTTGGGGTCACGAGAGACTGATAGGGGGTCGCAAGAGGCCTTTAAGAAACTACAAATATATAATTTTTAACAATTTAAACCCATTTTTGCTTATTTTTTTACCCTTTTTCTGCAACTACAGCATATTTTAACCTATTTTATCACTTTTTCTTGCCATATTTTTGCTCCTTTTAATGCATTTTTGCTACATTATTCCCATTTCGGATAACAGTGGATATTATTCAGATGAATAAATAAATGTGGTTATCACAGATTCATAGAACAATAGACCATCATTTTACTGACTTTATGGATGGACCCCACAAATCTCTCCCCTTTATTCCCCCTTATAGATGGTCCTGTCTCCACATGACTGTTCTTCAATGTTCATGTCTGTGTTCAACCACCTTCAGCTACAGTGGGGGTCCCCGCTCTCTGGAACCTTTATTTTGGGGGTCACAGGTTGAAAAGGTTGAAAACCACTGGTAGAAGCAATAACTTTAAACATGGTACATGAAACCAAAATGCTGAAGGAAGCAATCTTGTAAAAACTTAGAACTTTCTTTCAAACAAGGACACAACATTTCCACTGTCTATAATCCCTTCATATCTTCAGTCTGTCAATGACTCAACGCTCATCAACTGACCCATGATGCCCATAAGTCATATATTTAGTATGATCCACAGAATAGTTATTCAAGGATAGTCCACTCTATAGTATAAACTATTGTTGTAGTAGTCGAGACCGGTCTTGGTCTGGACACCAAATTTTAAAGGTCTCGGTCTCATCTCGGACTCTGAAGCATTTTGACTCGGTCTTTCCCCGGACTCGGGATTTTACGTCAAGACCGTTCGAGACCAGCACTAATTCCTTCTATTTTTAAACTTTTTTTATAATGTGATAACACGGAGAAGAACGGGATGAAACAATCCTTTATTCATTATTTAATCCACCCTGTATAATGACCGCAACCTTCCTGTGTGCGTGTGTATGTGTGTGCGCGCGTATGGTTTCAGTTTGGACCGCGGAGCAGAAAGGAGATTGAAAAAAATCACCGGTAAAAATCCCAGTAAAACAATCACCAGTAATAAATATTATCTCCCTGGTAAAGATAGTAGCTCTAACAACTGGTAAAATGATAAACTGATGATATTACAGCCTGTACATGCAGTACGGGGACGCATTTACTCCGCCTCTGGGTCCTAGTGCCTGCCGTCCGGTGAAGCCTGTTCCGTTTACCGCGGTTCGTGTGTGTTTAATAAGTCCGTGTGTGTCCGTATGAAAGTCTGCATGTTTATGTCTCTGTCAATCCACTCTTTTCATTATATCCATGTCTTTTAAGGCTGTTTTTACAGTGTCGGCTGTAGTCCGGGTCGCCGCCATCCTCACCAGCGCATTATCGCCGCAAGTCGCGCAAGCGCAGAATGACCCAAATAATTGTAAAGAGGTCTTATATTTTTATACTCCAATTACATATTTGTATATAATATCTTCCCAACAATATAAATATTTTCACAATATAACTATTTTTTATAGTTTCTGTTTCCTCTGTATCCAGAATAATAATAATCTTTCTCAACAAGAACAATTGATTTGTCACATGACTGTTCCAGGGTTTGAGTTTGTTTTATTTAGTTTCACCATGTTATTTTTTGGCAGAAATACTTTTAAACACTTGCTGTACATTCAGCTGACATAAAAATTTTGTTTTCAAATATGTAGAATAATTGTGAATTTATCAGTAGCAGTAGTAGTTTTAATGCTTTAATTCATTTTTTGCAGGCACCTTTTTTCTACGTCAAATGTATTTAAAAGAAACTAAAATTAAAGAGAAAATGTTATTTAACTGTCGAACTATGTCATAATTGTATTTATTTATATATTTTTTTAAATAAAAAAAAAAAAAAGTTTATGGTCTTGATCTCGGTCTCGGCTCTCTGAAGTCTTGGTCTTGTCTTGGTCTCGGTGCATTCTGGTCTCGGATAGTGTGGTCTTGAACACAACACTAGTATAAACCCGTAGTATAACCTTAATAAATCCAACTCTTTCCTTTTTCCCTATGCTTCCTATATTTTGAATTATACACACAATCATTCTCATTCATCTCTATAGAACATAATGTACAACCCACGACGATACACTGGTAGTTTGTGTTTTGCTGGTCTGGTGGTTAAATCTTAAAGGTTTGGATGGTTTGATGAAGCAGGCTATGGTGTTGTTAATCTTTCACATCTCATTCTTCAATGTTGTCAATTAGGTTGATGTTATATGTGGTACATTACATTAAACTATATCTTCCTCTTCATAATCATCATAATAAGTGTTTAAAGTACGATTTTGTTTTTTAGGTTAGTCTTTATTTTTCACTTTATTTTGAGAGTGGAGAAATATAGACTGGTATTATAAATATCCATCTGTCCTGTAAATGGGCCCTTACCCTAACTGTAAAGAAAACTTGACTTTACTTTAAGAAAAAAAATGCAAACTTGTTTCCTTATAGAAACGATTTGATTATAAATGAACTATATATAACTTGTTTAAAAAAAAAAAAAAAAAAACCATAAAAGGCAACACGTTTGCATAATTTATTTTTAAGTAAAGTCAACTTATTATTTATAAACCTCCCTGAGATTTTGTTTAATTATGGTTAATAACCCAACTTGTGTTTTTATCATTTTATGAAACCACATTAATAGTGTTATTGTAGCTATTTCCTAACCTGGGATTGAGCTTCCATTATAAGTGCATCAAACAATAAGAACATGATCAAGTGTAATTTAAATATCATGAGGCTGTTACTCATATGTATCAGTGTTAAAACCACTTGAAAAAAAGACTAATAAAGTGCTTGGAAACAAACTCACGACTTTGACCTGTTGACGATCAAGATTTAAACCCTTATTTGTCCCCGAGGCACAATTACAGCAGTAAACCACAACAATGCTTTGTTACTATAATTCATTTTAACATGATCTGACATTGGATTTAGCTGTAAACATTACAACACGAGCTCATCTTACATGAGACCAAAATGGTCAAATCCAACAATAAAGTGGACCGTCGATAAACATCCTGCATTCAAAGCAAATCATGCACAAAATAACGCAATCACAAAATGATCTAAAACAGTGATTCTCAACCTGTGGGTCAGGACCCAAAAGTTGGTCGCAGACAGGCTTGCTCTGAAATGCATGCAAAAAGTGGGTCACTATTTAATGACTGTGGCAAAATGTGGGTCCCAGGGTGAGACCAGTTGAGAACCCCTGATCTAAAACACAACACAAGTCATATTTAAAAAAAAACAAAACATAAAAAACTTGAATTTTCATTAAGTGGTGCAATAATGTGTACAGAAAACAGTTAATTTGGAAATTCAAATTCCACAAAATTCCCATAAAAATTACACAAAATTTTTTTGCTTGAATATATTGGTATTGCATTTATCTGTGGAGGTGAAAACTAGGGCACAATAATGTTGGAATTACTCATTTTCCCACATATTAACCATCTGTGACCCACTTGAGATTAAACTCGTACAGATTACTCAGTGTTTGGAATAACTGCGTTTAAAATAACGGCGTTAGGTAACAGCATTTTTTTTTTCAGTAACGAGGTAATCTCACTAACTACTTTTTACGCCGTTACAACGCCGTTAACGTCACTGAACGTTTAATGTGGTGCATTACATGCATTGATTGAATAAACTATTATCTGAAAACACCTCTGGCTTCATACGCAGCTGCAGTGAGGAGGTGGGTTCAAAACAAGGTGAGAGATTATGATTGGCTAACACGGCGTCATGTTTCATGGTAGCCAATCAGAGCCAGTGTTTATACACATGTGCCAGCACACCCACACATACACTACAGATTTGATGAATCAGCAGAGATGGCGAGCGTGGAGCAGTCTGATGAAAAGTTGTCATTTTTAAGGTGACGATACAAACACTACTTTATATTAATTGTGGTCAAAAACAAGAACGTACATGTGAAGTGTTCATTATATCCAGGAGTGAAGACTTTGTCCACATCTGTTGTAATCAACTCTATTTTATTGGAGCACCTCACAACGACACACGCATCTAAAAAATCTGAATTCTTTTTTTAACAATAGTTACTTTCCCTGGTAATGAGTTACTTTTATTACAAAGTAGTTCCGTTACTAACTACCATTTGGATCAAGTAGTGAGTAACTATAACTAATTATTTTTTTAAAATAACGTTCCCAACACTGCTCACAAAATGTTGAAACTTAAGCACAGAAGGCCAACACAGGAATCACACAATAATTCACAAGTTATGAACCTGACGTGCATTATTTGGACTACAGACACACCACTAAAGCACTCCTCACAGAAAGGACACAGGTTTCCACCTTAGGTATTAAACCCATGGTGGAAGTGCACAATCATCAATTTATTGTGATCAATTTCATATAGATCTGATACAACACTGTGGTCTCATGGCACAAAGAAAATCAATAGTGTGTACACATAATGAGAGGTGACATATTGAACCAAATCAAACACATTCAGTGTGAACAATGCAGCAGGAAACAATGGACAGACGCAGGTGGTGGTGCTTTATATCCAAAACCCTCCTGCTTTGCTCCACCATCATCCCAAGGTGATAGACTGCACTGTGTAATTATGTTGGACGTAGGCCAACGTCTATGATAAACCTGCTGTGGTCACGTTGCTGCACTGTTTGTATTCCCAGCACTAAGAGGACTTTGTAGTTCACACACTGTTCACCTTTAAAGACCATGAGTGAGAGGCTATTAGTGCTATAATAGTCGAGATCAGTCGTTCAGATATTTAGAATAGTTCTTGATTCATCAGTGGCTTTTAAATGTGTACTTTATTTAAAAATAGTCATTTTGTTAAGATTTCTTCAAAAGAGTTACAGACTGCTTGCTTTTGTCTGTTAAATGTATTTAAAAGAAAAGGACACTCCATGCTCCAGATATTGATTTTAAAAGATTAATCTAGCAATTATGTTTTCAATGCATCGATGAATCTATCGATTCGACTCGATTTGATTATCTCCCCATTAATTGACAAAGTATTTTATATGTGTGGATTTACATATCTAAAATGAAGAAAAAAAAATCAATTCTTTAACATTGCAATATATATTTATTGCTATTCAACTCAAAGACGCATTGAGACGACGCATTGGCGCGCATATTTTGCGTCAACGTCATTGATTACATCAACGGGTCGTCCCGGCCATAATGGGTACCTCTATATATTGGGAAAAAAAATATCGATTCAGTGTGAATTCCAGATCCAGCCTGGATGAAACTTGGTGGTGTAATTGAGAAACCAATTCCACATAATTGAGTCAAATTTAATTAAAATTGGTCAATTACAAACTGAGATATGAATTTTAAAAATTTGATCCAGATCCCCTCCAAAATGTAATGTAATTTTCCAACAAGATGGCGCCAGCATGTACCAGCTGCCGTCTGCCCGCTCTGCTGGAACTTTTGTTTGTAGCCGCACTGATTGGTATTCTGTGCCAAAACATCACTGCGCTGATAGTTTACGACCGTCAGGCACTTATTAATCTTAATTCTTCACATGAGGTACGTCTGGGCTTCAACTCTGAGGATCAAACATCCAGACTTCCTCCTCACTTGGCGTCAGTACCTGACTACCTGCTGCGCTCACTTATCCTCCGGAGGAAGCGAGCCAAAAAAATGGGGTAAACGTGGTGGAGTCCTGTTGAGGATAAAGGCGTTCTGGAGGTTCACTCCTGTCAGCCTACAGGATGTCCAAGTTTTAGTAGGAAAGATGAAACCCTCATCGAGCACTGTAGACATTGTTCCTACTTCTCTGCTTCTCAACGTTTTTGATGTTGCTGGTCCTTGGGTGGTAAAATTGATAAACCTCTCACTTTTATCTGGCTCTGTCCCCAGCTTCTTTAAACATGCGATAATAAACCCCATTCTTAAAAAACCCAATCTTGATCCGGGGGAGCCTATAAACTACCGGCTCATATCTAGGCTTCCCTTTATGTCTAAAATCATGGAGAAAATGGTTGCTAAGCAGCTAACCTCATACATGGAACAGCATGATATTTATGATAAATATCAATCTGGTTTTAGATCAATCCACTGAAACTGCTCTTCTGAAAGTTTCTAGTGACGTGAAGATGGCCGCTGACTCTGGTCGTTACACAGTTTTAGTTTTACTTGATCTGATGCTGCCTTTGATACAGTAGATCATAGTATACTGGTTGATCCACTCAAATCTGAGATGGGTTTTCTGGTACTGTTCTCCAGTGGTTTACCTCTTGCATCAATTGAAGAACTTTTAATGTTGCTATTAACGATGTTATGTCTAATATGTCCAACCTGTCATGTGGAGTAGCCCAGGGCTCTGTTCTGGTGCCTGTTTTGTTTTTACTGTATCTGATGCCCCTTGGTTAGTTCATCCAAAATTGTCTTATCATTTTTATGCTGATAAAATCCAGTTGTACTGCTCCTTTAATGACTTAGAGTTTCACCTTTCATCAGAGTTCTTAGACTGTATCCTGTATCAAAAACTGGTTGTCATCAAATTATCTCTAGATAAATTCAAACAAAACAGAAACTCTGATCATCTCTCCTGATAAAAAGATCCTCTGATTAAAAACTCTTGGTGATTTGGGCTCATCTGTTAAAACAAGCCTCAGAAACCTTGGGGTTGTTTTTGATCAGTCCACGTCTTTGGAGGGTCACTGTCATCAACTGACTAAAAACTGTTTTTACCACCTGAGAAATATCTCTAAAGTGTGGCATTTATTATTAAAATCAGATCTGAAACTGGTCATACCTGCATTTATATCATCACGTATTGACTATATTTAATTCTGTTTTTACTTGTTTTAATATGTCGACCCTAAACAGACTCCAGATTGTTCTGAACGCTGCTGCCAGACTTTTAACTGGTGCTTCCTGAACATCCCACATCACCCCCATTCTTTCTACTCTGCACTGGCTTCCAGGTAAGTTTTGAATATAATACAAAATATTAGTTCTTACGTTCTGAGCGTTACATGGTCAGGCCCCTAAATATATCTCGGACTTGTTGTGCCCCTACACTTCAGGGTGAAGCCTTCGGTCTTCAGGTCAGGGTCTCCTAAAGACCCCAAAAACTAAATTTCAAACCCAAGGAGACCTGGCGTTCCAGGCTGTAGCTCCCAAACTCTGGAATAACCTGCACCAGTCTCTCAGGGAGCTCAACTGTGTGGTCACTTTTAAAAAACTGTTGAAGACTTAACTTTACAGTAAAGCTTTTAGTTATACTGGATTTAAAATTTTTATCATCCTTTAATGTTGCTGCTCTTAAGATGTTTATGCACCCATGTTTTATTATTCTATTATGATGTTGCACTTGTATTTTTACCACAACTCTGTACAGCACTTTGTGATTTTATCTGCAAAAAGCGCTTTATAAATAAACTACTTACTTACTTACTTAAAGTCTATCTTTGGTTAGAGTTTTGTCAAAATTCATTGAGTACTTTTAATGTAATCCTGCCAATTGACAAAGAAAGAAAGAAAATAAATCCTAGTGAAATATGAGCTCCTTAGTACGTAAATGGAATCATTTCAAAGACATACTCATGCAGCATGAGCCAAAGCATTATAAATAGTTCCTATTCATTTGGCTCTGATAGCCGTTCAAAGGAATTATCTTCATCTTCTTTTTACTTTGATCCTGTGGTAAAAATCCTGTATTTATTACAGAGCAATGTTTTTCCAGCATCGTGCTAAGAATGAGCAGCAGTGACGCACGTGCACACTGTCATGATCCAGTCCTTTATAATGTCTGTGCCTGCTTGCCAACTTCTCTATGATTTCAAAAACAAGAAGAGAGTTAGACCGACCTCTTCATACTGAAAATACTCCATGTTTTCATGAATCTACCTTGTAACGGCAAAATATAATATAGTAGATAAATAAGTTGCCATTGTCCATAAGGTTTAAAAATTAATTGAGCTCTTTATAAGACTATATATAAGACTTAAAAAGTGACTGAAGTCAATCACCTTTATTATGCATTATAACAATCTGTCCTTGACAAAATCTCATATAAACAATGAGAAACATTTCCTCCTAGAAATTAAAAAAAATAAGAAACAAACTTTAAGCCTCATAGAACAATAAATCATCATTAAATATACACTTCAATAATAAATAGCTGAGAAAGTTTACATCACATTGTCCCATGCATACTCTGAGCGTTATTCTGTCTGTTGTCATGGAGATGGGACTTTATGAGGTCTAGATCTGATGATGGAAAATGTATCGTAACTTCCTAGGTGCTAAGTTTCTCCCAGTGGCTCCTTCGTTTTCTAATTCCTCTGAATCACCATGGAGATTATGGTGGTTCACAATATAATGTTATAAAAAAAGTATTTCAAATTTTGCCAGATCACATTTTGCCTTGTTCCTATTGATATTTTGAACATCTGTACCAGAAATTGGACCAATATTAACATCCGTAAAGAGTGGCACAATTTTTCCCAATATTCATTGCTTAACCAAAGAATGCGTGACTTTCACAGGGATCAGAAACTTTAACGATATAAAGGTAAGAATGGTCAATAATAGTTTCTCCCTGTATTTATAGTAAATGAGTAATAACATTAAAACAGTTCAAAAACTATTCATGTGTGCCAACGCTAAATGTGCAGGGATTGACTCTATTTTTGGAAGCAGATGCCATTTCATGATGGGATTTCATCTTTTGTTGAAGTTTAAGCAGAATTTGTTGTAAATAGTCAGTTTTACGTTTACTATCCAAGAATATTGTTTGACAGTGATAAAACCGAACAGATTTCCTGATCCTTCCACACTTTGAAGAGTGAAAAGTGTGAACGTCCACATGCGACGTTTGTCAGATTCCACTCAGGGAACTCTAACATCTAAGGTCAGGCCAGAGGTGCTAGACTGTGACGTTTGACTCTTTTTTTAGATTCAAGGCAGGTCAATAAATCAAGCGGTCGTGGCTCCCAGAAGCTGCTCCACATTTTAACAAGATAAAACAAAGACAGAAATGTAGGAGCTTTCATTCAAATATGAATTAAAGATTGGAGGTGGAGGAGGATGAAAGAAGCACCTTAATAACCTCCATATTTGACATTCTTCTACTTCTGACCCTGGTCTAATCACTTGTTTCTGTCAAATAAAAGACAAGAAGCTTAATTGCGAGTCCAATAGTTATCTTTCTATCTTTCAATCAAACCCTATCATTTCAGAGTTTATATTCAAAGAAAGATACTTGATTTCAACAATGCAGGCAAAGCTGTTGGTTAGACATTCTGTACCCCATTTTTGGCAAATTATTGCCAAAAATGTCAACAACTCTCGCACGTTGTTTTCTGTAATTGAAAAGCTCACAACCCCCCCAGATCAGATAGCCCCTGAATTACTGTCAGCTGGAAAATGCAATGAATTTGCTGTATATTTCAATGAAAAAATACAATCAATAAGGTCAAACATCAGAACAAACCAGCAAAATCACAAAAAGCTTGAACAGCTTCAACCACTGAGGGATGAGTCAACTACAATGTTAGAGTTTATTACAGTGAACCCAAAAACAATAGAGGAGACTGTTCAGCAGCTGAATCCATCAACGTGTTGCCTTGACACAATACCCTCAAACTTGTTTAAAACTGTTGTAAAGTCAATTGTCACTAATTTGTGTCAGATAATTAACTGCTCATTCCAATCAGGCACTGTACCAAAATCCCTGAAAGTAGCTGCTGTGAAACCGCTGTTAAAAAGAGAACACTGGATGCCTCTATACTGGCTAACTATAGACCAATCAGAACCTTCCATTCATGGCCAAGATCATTGAGAAGGTGGTCTTCAACCAACTGAGTCAATTCTTAACATTCAACAAAATATTTGATAAATTTCAGTCAGGTTTTTGTTCTCATCACATCACAGAAACTGATCTGATCAAAGTGATCAATGACATAAGGTTGAACACTGATTCAGGAAAAGTATCTGTTCTCATTCTATTGGATCTAAGTCTGCATTTGATACTGTAGATTATACAATTTTGTTGCACAGATTGCAAACATGGGTTGGACTAAATGGAAAAGTAATGCAATGGTTTAAGTCATACTTGGAGGAACAAAGTTATTTTGTAAGCATTGGAAACTTTGAATCTGACAGATTACCAATGTCCTGTGGGGTTCCTCAGGGCTCTGTTCTTGGACCTCTTCTGTTTAGCCTTTATATGCTTCCATTAGGACACATTTTACAGAACTGTAAGGTTGATTATCAGAGCTACGCAGATGACACACAACTATATCTATCACTGAACCCAGATGACTATGGTCCCATTGAGGTGTTGTGTAACTGCTTAGAAAAAGTAAACTGCTGGATGAGTGAAAACTTCCTTCAACTAAACCATGACAAGATGGAGGTGATTGTCTTTGGTAACAAGGAAAAGAGGACTGCTGTCAGCAAGTATCTGAGTCTGGATCTTTAAAAGATAAAGACCAAGTCAAAAACCTTGGTGTTCTGATTGACTCAGATCTGACATTCAGCATCAGATCAAATCTATCACAAAAACATCTTCTACCACCTAAAGAACATCTCCAGAGTGAAAGGTTTAATGACTCAGAAAAGATCAGGAGAAACTGGTCCATGCTTTTATCTCCAGCAGACTGGACTATTGTAATGGTCTTCATCAAACATCTACAGCTGGTTCAGAACGCTGCAGCTCAGGTCTGAACCAGAACAAAGAGGTCAGAAGACATTAGTCCAGTTTTAAAGTCTTTACACTGGCTCCCAGTCAGCCTCAGAGGAGACTGTAAAGTTCTGCTGCTGGTTATAAATGTGTGAATGGGTTTGGTCCAGAATACATCAGTGACATGTTAGTCAGGTATGAACCCAGCAGGTCTTTCAGATCTATGGACACAGGTCAGATAGTGGAGCCCAGAGCTCACAGTAACCATGGTGATGCTGCTTTTAGTTGTTATGCTGCAAAGAAGTGGAACAAACTGCAGCAGAGCTGAAGTCAGCGTCACATGTGAACATTTTTAAATCAAAGTTAAAGGCACTTTTTTCTCTACTGCATATGATTGAGAGAGAGATTTTTGGTCATGTTGTTGATGTCATGATGATTTTACTGATGATTTTAATTGATTTTACTGATGATTTTAATTGATTTTTACTGATGATTTTAATTGATTTTACTGATGATTTTAAATGTTCTTATTGATTTTAAACAATTGAATGTTTTATCATGTAAAGCACATTGAGTTGCCTTGAGTATGAAATGCGCTATGCAAATAAATTCGCCTTGCCTTGCCCCAAAAAACATCATACTACTCTACTGCCAGGGCATTTAATTTTCCAATGAATAGATAATAACTAGTTTGAAAGAAAAAAAGAAAATCAAGCCAAGGTGCAAACTGTATCTGCCAAGAAAAATAGTTCATTTCCACATTGTTATTTTGCAAACAGAAGAAAATGGATTCCTCTGTGAGACACGGCCACACAGGTAATCGATTTTACATTCCCGTCAAGGTGTACAGTTCAACTAAAGCATTCTAGAAACAATAAGCAGGGAAACCATAAAGAAGCGAAACACGTCCACGTTGCATTTGCTGAGCCCCACAAGTACCAGCAGGTGCTCCAAGGTCGTTTTGTGAAAGTTTACAACCCAAACAACTGAATCAATCTGTGGAAGGTAGGCACTGCAACACATTTATTACTGACATTAGGCCAATCTGTGCCTGGCCTAGACTGGCAGAGTTGAAGAAAACAATCCAAGGGAAAAGTGAAGTTATGAAGACATTATTGAAAACAAGAAGTGACTTCATGATCAAATAATGAATAATCAATTATTCTGATACGCAGAAGGAGAATATTACTGAAACATTTGCAACTGCAGAAAGGTTCTGGTCTCATATTGGATAGGTCTTTTATTTAACCTGTAGATCACTAAAGGTCATAATCAATGGTTGCATTTCTGATCAGCTGTTTGTCAGTATTGGTCCTCCGCATTGGGTGTATTTTAAGTAGGGCTGTCACTTTAATGCATGAATGGCGATTAATTAATTACAAGAAAAATTGACGCACTAAAATAAATTATGCCGTTAATCGCAGTTTTTTAGCACTCCAAACAGAGTGGAACTTTTCTTATTTTAAAAGTTCCAGATACACTTATAATACTGATGCACAGTCTACAATAACAAGCTTTGTTTGCGTTAATTTTGGCTTTTAAAAACACTGGCTGCTACGTGCTGCACGCCGTGACTGATAAATGAACAAACTCACTGGATAAATATTATTTGAAGGAGAGAAAAAGCAACAAGTTTGGTGTCAGTAAAGTGTTCTTACAGTATACGATGTGTTAACTTATAGCACAACATATGACATTTTATTTCACTTATATTTTCTATTATTTGGAGATTGACTAAAGTACACATCGGTATGACATGTGGGACTTGGGACTATTCGCACATACAGCAGAATATAAATGTCTACGTCTGCATCTGCTCTAGTCAATAAATGACTTTATAAAGACACTTTGTTATACTGTATATCTAGGTTTTGATCTGCCACAATAATGTGATTTATATGAAAATACCTCAAGTTGAGGGCGTTTCTCAGCAATTTTTATGTGCAAATAAAGAAGAGATTAATGATATAATTAAATAATTACAGAGCTTGATTAATTAATAGCACAATTTTTTTAATCTCCTGACAGGGCTAATTTTAAGCCCCCTATTGTCTACTTTGTATACTCATGACTTAGTAGCATTTTGTGTAAAAAAAAAAAAATAATCAAATATGCAGATGACACAACCATCATTGGGCTTATTAGTTCAAATGATTAATGACATTATCAGGGAGAGGTATAGAGAATGTTGTTCAATGGAGGAAAGAAAACTATTTGCTTCTAAACACTTCAAAAACGTGCAAACTTGGAATTGATTTTCTACACAAGAGGAACCAGTTACCATAGGCAGAGTTTGAGATTCTGCTTTGTTTACATGGAAATAGTCATTCCCGAATTGAGTTTTACATGGAAAACCAGTTTATTCGGCATTAGGTCTGGGGGTTGGGAAGGCTCGGATTGGAACGTGACGTATCACGTCTATCGGGAAAAACTTTTTCGATTTTTCTTTTCTTTTCTACTGTTTTCACCTTCATTTTGATTATAATTTTGAAGCAGGAGCTAATCACTGGTGAATAAAGTAAGCCCAGTAAAACTCTGGAAAACAATAATAAGGAGTAAATAGTTGCTCCCTGGTAAAGATAGTAGCTCTAACAACCGCTACAATGAAAAACTTGGTGATATTAAAGCCTGTGCAGCAGTTTGGGGACACATTTACTCCGCCTCCGGGTCCTAGTATCACCCGTCCGATGAGGCCATTTTCTGAGCTCCATGTGTGTTTAATAAGTCCATGTGTGAAAGTCTGCATGTTTATGTCATTATATCCATGTCTTTTAAGGCTCTTATTAAATAGTGTCGGCTCTATTCCGGGCCGTCGCCATCTTGGATTATGTCGTCACCCAGCGCATCATCGCCGCACAAGCGCAGAACAACCCGAATTAACTTAAAGAGGAATTAAGCAAGTTAATTGTTTACAAGAAAGAGGAATTATCCAATTCGGAATTAAAATCGGAATAAACCAGCCACTTAATTCATATTTCATTTTAATTCTGAATTAAATTAGCATTATGAATTAACTGTTTACATGGTCAGTTTAAAGATGAATTAAAGCTCCCATGTAAATGTGGCCAATGTGTGTAACATATAAAATAATGCAAAAATGATTAGTAACATAATTAATATAGTCGACTACGAAAATTAGCATTGATACGTCGCTTAATGTTGTTGTTGATTCATGATAAAATCTTTCTGCTTCATTTCTGCTGCAGTACCATACATGAACTGCTGGGTGCAGTGTCGCTTCAACATTTACATCGAGAAAAAGAAGAACTAACCTAAAGTCTCAAAGGTTTGTGACCATTTCACTGAAAACATATACTACACACCTGAGGTAGAAAACAAATAAATTTATATATATTTTGTACAGTCACTGTGTTTTACGGCACTTAAAATATTTTTATATTATGTACATTAAATAAAGAATTAAAATTTTTTAAATGACTTCCCGTTGTGCACCACAGGAAATTCCACGTATGCTACTAGCCTATTATTATCCATGATTCTGAGGTGCAGATTGTTGATAAAAGAAAATTATTGGGTGTGACTTTTTCAAACAACGTGAACTGGAACACAAATACTACTAATATTGTAAAGAAATCAAGGCAGTGCCTATTCTTCTTATGCAAACATAGATAACTTACGCACAAATAAAAAGATTCTTTTAAACTTGGATCGCTGTGTAATTGAGAGCGTTTTAACCATTTTAATTACGGCGCGGTAATCTCACTGTGAAAGAAAAGAAAGTGTTTCTCTCAGCCAGCAGAACCATCAGCTACGCCCTGCTGGTTTAAACTGAGCTTTACAAAAAATCAATGATGCCATCCTGACGGGGCCTTTTTCCAACTTTCAGAAAAGCAAAAGGTTTACATCGATTTTATTTTTAGATCAACCCAAAGCAGCACAAGTTGTTATTTTGACTGAAAAAGCTGCTAAATGATCCTGGGCTAAAAGGGGCGTCATCAATGACAGGTAAACTAGTCCCATTTTTAAAGTTAACAATATGAATATGCAAAATAATGCGTTTTGTCAGGCATAGATCTTCTAATAAGGACATTTAAAAGGTTTTAGGCCACATTTGTAAAAACATTTTTATGTACAGTATTTACTGTATTTTATTTATTTATTTATATTATTGCAGACTGTGCTTTTGTACTTTATATTCTAGGTGGTATTTGTTTGTTGTTTACTTGTTTTTATGTCATATATTGATGTTGATAGAGCTTCTAACTTCTAACAAGAGAGAATAAAGCTTCTCATAAAAATGTGATAAAGTAAAAGCTCCTTTATGGCTGCTTTTATCTGCACTTATGAAGGGATACTCTCACATATTGTCACATTACAAAAGAAAGTAAAAGACAGAATGGATCTCCCTGAGCTGAGCAGTACAGTAGAGCTAGGGCTCAGTGTCTCCTGCTGAATGGCTTTGGAAATGTTCTGCACGAGTTCCAGTGCAATGTTCTTTTATGATGACACCTGGGTTCCCTGCTCTAAATGGGAATACATTAAAACAGATTCTTTACAAAGGCAATGCTGAGGACGCCTCAAACGCTTTTCTTTTCCTCTTTCTTTTCCCACAAGGAGCTGCAACTAGTAATAGTGTAATTTATTTTCAAAATAAATGAACAAAAAAAAATGGAAATTAATGTATTTCTGAGTGCACTCTGATTCTTGTTCTTTGTGCTGCTGGAGACCATCATATTCCATTGTGTGTGTGTGCGTGTGTGTGTGTGTGTGTGTGTGTGCGTTTGTGCGTGCGTGCGTGCGTGTTAAAAAATACAGTTTGGTAAAAGGTTGAATGTTTTGATTTGATCTCCACTGTAAACACTCTCTTATTCACAGTGTTGGAAAAGTTTGGTACATTGCATTGTGGGATGTGTAGTCCTGTAGAACAGAGGTTTTCAAACTTTTTTTATTCTCGTCCCTTTCTCTACCTTTTGAATCCATGTCCCCCCTTTATTCAGATAAGAAGATTTTGCTAACAATTCTGTGAAAAAAAATGACCATAGATCATAATGATGGAATGAATGAGTGATAACGCACATTTTATAGAATCCAACTTTGTAAATAAGTGAATGATTGAATTCTATAGTTTTTATCATTTACTGTCATCTCCCTCCTGATGTGGAACCAATACTGACCTTTGTATTTTCAGTTCATGTTCTAATCAAGATTGTTTCTTAATCATTTTGTGTATTTTCTTATATTATTTATAATATTATCTCTGTGTTTTTATTGTCGTTTGTTTCTTGTGTCGTTTTGTACGTTTCTCTGATATCTTTGTGTATTTTGTAGTGATCTTGTGTATTTTTTATCTCATTTCGTGTGTGTTTGTTGTCATTTTGTGAGTTGATGGTAATATTTTGTGCGATTATCATTTTTAACTAAAACATAAAACCCCATATTTTTATGCTTTCATTTACTAATTTTCCTCTCTCTCTGTCTTAAGTACCCCCTGTAGTGCCATTGCGTACCCCCTAGGCAGAGCTTAATTTGGGCCGGATCCTGATCCGGTACTTTCAGATTTTAACTGGCACTTATCTAATTGGATCCAGCACCTCTTTTTTTTAAACACTTCATTTGCTTTTAGGTGTTTTAATTACATTTACAAGTATCATATTTGGACATCTACGTCTTTTATTGGGTTGAAATCACTGGAAATTTCATTGTAAACACAATATTGAGCGCGAGTGAGGAAGAGAGGGGAAAGTCAGGCCACGCCCACGCTACGTCTAAAGTGTGATTTTTCCGCAAAAATTGTGTCTTGTCAGCTTGGTAGATGGTAGAAAATGGCTTAAAAAAAAAGGGAAGTTGGATTTAAAGAGTTTTTTTTTTTAAAGCCAACGAGTGAAACTAAGCCTGAGATTTAGACGTTCAACTTTGTTTCTGTGGAAATCGATGATGCTAATCCCCCTCCTATAGAAAGGACACAGGAGGAGAACTATCCAGTGGACATGAGGAAGACTCTAGGATTAGGAAAGACAAGACGGGCCTCGGCTGTGAAATATGTTTAAAAAGTTGCGAGGATACAAAGTTCTTTATGGCTGTTTTTTTTTAAGCAGTTTGCTTATCTAAGTCCCGTCCCCTGTTTTGAACACAGAACATTTGCATCAAAGCTTTTCTCTGTAAAACATTCTGTAAAAATTACAGTTTTAAGCATCAATTTTAAAGTATGTAATACACTAAAAATGACACATTTCATTTAAAGTATGTTTTAGTAAAATATGTTTTTCATGACGTGTAATAGAAAGTGTGACGTTAGTGTATTTTTTTATATATTTACAAAAAGTAGAGTTTTTTTTCCACCAGGGCACCTTAAGCCCTTCTGTGTGTATCAGGCTTTGAGTGGAATAACTGTAATGTGACGTATGTTCCTCTGATCACGTATACAAACCACCCATTGAGTATGGAAGTTAATTAAAGTTAATGCAGGTGGAACAAAGCAGGCTGACGCTGTGAAGCATTTTAAAGAGAAGGAAATACATTCACTGGTGAAAAAGTAAAGAACGTCATCGCAAGATTTTTATACGACCTTAGAAATTCAAAAGAATAAATCACTGCATGAATCAGGACACCCCCGATCTGAGGCGGGAATCAAACAATTTAATCATTAGTGCTACTTTGCATTCCCATATACATACAAATGATATAAAAGCATGTATGTAAAGTAAGGCACCAACAATATCTAAGCAATAGATGAAAGGTAGTGAATATATTTAATTAATTTGGGGAATTTTTTGTCTAATTTGAGGATTGAATAGGATTTTCAGAAAAACTAGGTTCGTTACAACAATTCAGGAGTAAAAATGACATCATGTTATACAATCATAGGAAAACTGGAAAATCCTAAATATATTCTTGAGTTTCATTGAATTTGTGAAAAACTCACTGAAACTCTACGTGAATAATTGTGTAAGTTCTACTTTTAAATACATCTGTTGAAATGTTATACATTTTCTAAGTGTATGATTTTGCATGGAAGCCAATATTTATGTTTGGATATGATACTGTGATTTAAAATTACTCCCATTTTTGGGTTCATTTCAATACATACAGTAATTTCCATGAAATGTTTCTATTTTTTTTTTAATATTGTTAAAATTCCTGAGCTTAAGTTCCTGTAGAAATTTGCCAAATATTTTACTCCTCTTTACAACCTTACTGACATATCCACAACGAAATCATTTACACAATGATTCATGTTAGTAAGTCATTTTTATTCATAAAGTGCTTTTCTCAGATAAAAATCACAAAGTGCCGTACAGAACAGAGGAGAAATTAAAACAACAGGAGCAACATCATAAAAGGAAAGTAAAACAAAGGTGAATTTACAATCATAAAAGGATAATAAAAGTTAAAAATCCATTTAATCAAAGGTTTTTCTGAAAAGTGCAGTCTTTAAAATTCTTAAGAGTTTTCTCAGTCATTTTTATTTTTATCCTGGGGCTGGATTGGACGTTTAAAAGGGCCTTGAGTTTGACACGTGGCATAGATGCAGAATTACGTTAACAGATGCATATCATTTTTATTCTGCAAATGTAAGTTAGATATATATAAATAATTCCTGCAGTTTAAATAGGAAACAAATCTGATCCTCAGACCTCAATTCTTTAACTCATAACCCAGTTAAACATTATTTATAACCTATTTTAGATTTCTACAAGTTTGAACCCACGCGGTTTCATCTAAAACAACCTGAAGAAGGTAACATGATGTCACTTACTTGTATAAAAGGGAAGAGGAGGCCAACAGCAAAGTTTGAGAGCCAGTTCACAATCCCAGCCACCATGAAGGCTGCAGGTCTGAACGATTGTTCAAACAGTTCTCCAGTCAGGACGAACGGGATTCCCCCTGAAAGAGACACCAACAGATGATATTTCAGAAAGACAGGATCACGTTCCTCTGATTACAAACCAAAACTGTTTGTTTCTCATTTGGTTTTTGATTCTAAACGTTCACCTTTACGTCTCTGTGAGATCAGTGAGCTGCATGTCTCAAACATTCCTGATCTAAACCAAACCAAACGCACAAAATGAATCCAAAAATATACAAATTGAGTCGATAGAAATGAAAAGATGCACAAAAAACTCATAATTTGTCAAAATTGCTCCAAAATTACACAAAACTAGATTTTTGCCGCAAAAAACGACACAAAACAGCCACAAAAGTGCACAAAATAAAAACTATTACGCAAAGTTCACCTTCTTTCTATGAGATCAGTGCAGCTACATGTCTGATTCTACTGCCCAGGGGCCACATGGGGCCCTCAGACAGTTTTGTTGTCCCCCAAAAGTAAACGCACAAAATGACTAAAAAAAAACACAAAAAATAAATCAATTATCAAAATTGCTCCAAAACCCTTTTTGCTGCAAAAACCAACACTAACATACACAAAATGAAAAGTATTGTTTTAAACAATTACAAAAGACACAGAAATACATACAATGAAAACACAAGAAATTCACCTTTTCTCTGTGAGATCAGAGTTGTACTGTATATGTGATTCTACTGTACCAGACAACAACTGGCAATCCTTGTTTGTTTTGCCCCCCCCAAGTAAATCAATCCAAAAATGCACAAAATGATTAAATTAATTATAACAAAAATAAATAAATAAATAAATAAATAAATAAATAAATAAATAAATAAATACACAAAACTGATAATTTGTCAAAATTGCTCCAAAACACAGAAGTGGAACAGAGAAATACACAAAACAATATAAAAAACATGAATACACAAAAAACCAATAACCCTTTTTGCTGCAAAAACCAATGACTACAAAAAACAACAACATACACAAAAAGAGAAATATTGTACAAAACAACTACAAAAGTGGATCCAAAAACACACAAACTCACAACAAAAGTGCACAAAATGGAAACAATTAAACAATTGACAGAAGTTCACCTTCTCTCTGTGAGATCATGTCTGATTCTACTGCACCACACATGGGCAGCCCAAGGGCCACATGTGGCCCTCAGATTAGTTTGGTTTTTCCCCCAATAAAAATGCACAAAATGAATCCAAATATGCACAAAATGAGTCAATAAAAACAAAAAAAATACACAAAAAACACATTAACAACTGCAAAAAACAATATACACAAAATGAAAACACACTTACACAAATTGACAGAAATTACACAAAACAGCAATAAACAAAATTAAAAGGACTGAGTCTGAAAAAAAAAAAAATACACAAAATGAAAAACAATATACAAAACAACAACAGAAACACGTAAAAAACACATAAAATGACCATAAAAATGCACACACCTTTTATTGTTTCCTGTATTAAGACTCAGATTGGTCATTAATCTAAATTCTGACATAAATATGGCCCTCTGATCAGATATAATCATATTTTTGCGACCCCAGCTGTGATAAAAGACGCTCATGTCAGTACTACATTTATTAATATTAGAATAGCTCATGTTAGCTCTTTATAGTCGGCATAAGATGAACAATTCATCTACAGTACTAAAATAAAATATTTGCTGCTGCTGAAAACTGAAATTACACATTGATATATTTTAATGACATGTTGAACAATAAATGGTGACATTCAAATTCATCTGCTCAGAAAAAATCTGCCTGCATTAACAAAAAAATTCAATTACTATCCCTTAAGAACCTGTTTGATAAATATTACATTTAATTGATTCAGATGTAAGTTCAGAGCGAAAAAGAAGCCCCGAGTCCACCTCTGTGATCACGATATAAAGGCTGTATATATATATATATATATATATTACAGAAAGCAGCAATAAAACATCAGAGATTTTTATCTCTGAGGGAGTTTCAAGGAGAAATATTAGCAACAGGAAAATTATCTACTTTATCCACAAACACTTGTAATATCTGACAGCAGGAGCCTCAGAGTTATTGCTCTGATAATTTGTTCAGGGAGTTACAGAGCAATGAATCACACACAACCAGTATTTTCATACATAACACAAATAAACACTCTTAGTGAAAGAATATCAAAACTACTGCAGCCAATGGGAATTTATTGAGCCTCAAATAACTCTGAGATTACGTTTGATTCTGTTCAGGAAACAATGTTTCTAAATGTTAACACAACTAGTTGCTACTATTTGTTACATTACTGTCTTATTTTGTGTGGCCCACAAAGTAAAAACACTAAATGCACAAAATAACAAACAAAAAAAAAAAATACTGAAAATCTGATGCAAAAACCAATGATTACAAAAATACATAAAAATAACAGAAAATATACAAAACAACATTAAAAAAAAAAAAACACAAACTACAAAAAAAACAAAGCCACAAAAAGACACAAATTGACAGAACAAAACTACACAATAGTCCTGTACTACAAAGATATATTCAGTGTGTGCAGTACTATGACGCTGGTTAACGTCTTACTGGGCTAAATCACCATGGTAACTTAGGCTGAACTACTGACCTGGTCAGAAGTAGGATATGAAGTGGATTAGATCTGAGCGAGTACTGAAGTCCCGCCTCCTGACCAATCAATTTTATTGGAAAATGAGCTGCCCATAGGGTCAATTAAAAAAATATGCAGGGGTCCAGGACCCCAACAAGGTTGAGAACCACTGCTCCACAGTGGGTCTGATGAGACACTGACAGGAGAGAGAATATTTATTATTTATTTACCATCACATGCTATAGGAAACATAGAGATTTATATCTGATGGACTGATATATATTAGTCAGCTGATGAAGTCTGCATGTGTCAGGCGCTTTCAGACCCATTCATTCCTTCATTCATTCATTTGTTCATGTATTCTGGGG
Organism: Gouania willdenowi; assembly: GCF_900634775.1. Taxonomy (NCBI): domain Eukaryota; kingdom Metazoa; phylum Chordata; class Actinopteri; order Blenniiformes; family Gobiesocidae; genus Gouania; species Gouania willdenowi. Next base: position 40,349,819 of record NC_041048.1, read on the forward strand.
TAATGCAGAGAGTCCTGTAAGCTAATATAAAATACAAATATATTCCACCTTTTGATGTAGGCTGAGCTGTATGAATGTGCATCAGACACACATGGTCTGAGCCTTAAAATAATTATATATATATACATACATCCCTTTAGCCTCATTCAGAAGGACAAAGTTGAAAAAGTTCTGTTTCCTCCCTCCCTTGTTATTCCACATTTTTTCAAAAGTAATCTCCAAACTATACTGTATGTAAAGCGTGTGTTCTCTGCATTTAACCCCTCCCTAAGGAGCAGTAGGCAGCCACAGTGTAGCGTTCCATTTTTAGTATCCGTTATACCGCCTTGTTTGGCCTTATTTAATCTGACGCAGAGGTTGGACAAAACAGTGACTATCACCTAGTATGGACTATTCCTCTAATCAGTAGTGTTATTGATGACAAGAAAGTGATGTAGCTAAAGCAGCTCCGGTGAGTGTTTGAAGCAGCTGAAACAGCTGATTGACTCTGATTTTGAAAGACTTTAACTTTATTATAGTTACATAAAATGGCACCTTTTAAAATGAACATAATATTTATGACCCGCATTTTCTGATTATTGTATATTTACATAATGTGATGTAACAGGGAGACAAGCAGCATTCATGGGCTAATTTTAAATAAGAACTTTTATTAAAATAATCCTTTAATGTGGTTCTAATTTGGGTTTTGGATATGTTTATCTTTAATAATATTTGTGATTTTATAAAAGCTGATGGATTATAGCTTTTGGCAGTGGTAGAGCATCTTTGAACCCACATATTTATCTGTGTCACTCCTGCCGCCAATGCCAACATGGCACCATTTTAACGGGAAATAAACAAGATTTAATGCAGTATTAGATTTGTTGCCAAAATGCATTATTACAACAAAGAAACACACGCTACCACACAGATGTTGATACTTTTAGCGCTTATTTTTAGTTGCATGTAACAGCAGAAACTATGGGACGTAGACTTTTAACAGGATGTGGAGCTAAACGTATAGACACTGTGTTGACTGGCACCTTGTGGAACCTGGAAGTCAAAGTGCAGGGTGTAGATTGGATGTGAAGTCGTCTGTACGTCAAACACTTCCATCAGCCGATTTAAAAAAAAAAAAAAAAAAAAAAAAAAAAAACAAGGGGTGAGGTAGTGCCTTCTGTGCCTGTGTAGGAGATGTAATAAAGATCTCAGTGGGGGTTCATTCCCCGCTGACGGTTTATTATGGCACGGAACACAACGACAGATTTGCTCTACAGGTCAACTGACGGGTGTTCCAAGAGCAGGACGTTCAACAGCCTTAAGGCACATAGCACCATTCTATAGCATACTCAGATAACTATGCTACCCACATTTTTTTGCAAAATGCAGCTTTGATTTCGCCTCTGTCTCTTTAAGAAACTCCAAGCTTGTCTGACGTAGAAGTGCAAACTTGGGCACATACATATTGAAATTGTTTTCCAACTTAACACCTGTGGCCCACTTGTGATCGAACTGGTCCGTATTTGGCCCCTTGAACTAAAATGAGTTTGACAGTCCTGCATTGAGGAGTTTACGTGCTTTGCATATGTTTAGTGCAATTTGGAATTTTTTTTGGATCAATACAATAATTGCGTGTTGAAATATTGCGATATATCGCCAGCTCAAGTTTTTCTTACACCCTTAAAACACATTATGACGAGTTCTAGACACTGAGCTCAACCAACAGAAATCCTGAGTTTCCCAAACGTTGCAAAAGTCTCCGATATACAGTATTAATAGTAAAGGTGGGTCATAAAATCGTGATATAAAATGTCACGAGATCTGTTGTTGTACAAATATATCCTTCTGTTACATCTTCCCTAAGTAAGCATCTCTTTTTGGCTGCAGGAGAAACAGTCACTGTTCAAAGGACTTAATTACTGTCAGAAAACAAAAATGTTAATACCTGTAAAAAGTGCTGTAAACATATACTTGCAAATATTACAAAACACAATTTCATTGTTCATCAAAAAAATGTACTGATGTTTGGAAAATATTATATATATATATATATATATATTTTTTTTTTTTCTACAGCATTTAAGTAGCAGTGTAATGCTAACAATTAGAGTCAATGCATAAACATTATTTTCAAACGTCAGTTTTCCACTTATGGAGCCAATAAATCATTGTTTAAAACACATTACCAATAATACATTGTGAGCTGAATGTAAAATGCTCCTGGGACCGGCTTCAAGCTAAAAATCCAACATCCCCTTTTCAAAATAAAAGCATCTCTTCTTGTCATCCATTAGTTTTTTTAAAGCTTTTGTAAATAGGGCTTTTGTTTTGAAGTTAACAGGAAATTTAGTCAATATAGCACAATGGAGGGTCTCTGACATGTGTGAATGAAATGATTGATTTTTAAATCAAGTGAACACATGTTGATATTCTACCAGGTCAATTTCTCACTTTCAGAACTTTTAAAGGTGGAGAATCAACAGAGATATTTAACCTCAGTGTGATTAAGGTTTTTAACGCTGTGGGTTCCAAATGCATCTTGGAAAACTTAGAAGTATACGTCAGTGGGTACGCTCATCATCCTAATCATATAGTATAAAAACGTTGAACTTTTTTATAGTATATAGTATACAGTAAATACTCATTAAGTTTGTAGTGTACAGTACATTAATGTGACATTTACAACACAGCCTTTATTAATTAGTGAAGCTACAGGCGACGTGTGCTAATGAACTCAGTGACGGAGGATGTTCCATCATCATATAGTTGTGGATTCATTAATTGTTTGACTTATTGATTTATTGACTAATCATTGCATGTGTAGAGTTCCTGTAATGAGCAGCATTTTCACCACAGAGTTGTCTGTTGCTAATTAAACGTGCAACTTTTTATTCATCTTCCTACACCACATGTTTCAAACTCAAGGCCCGGGGGCCAAATACGGCCCTTTGGAGCATCCATTGTGGCCTGCAGTGGAAAGTAAAAATGAAAGGAAACATGAATCAATGTGTAAATTACCAAATAATTCAGTTGTAGATAAATCCGTCCCTTTAAATTCAAAAATAAATCAAACTCCTCCTAATATTTGCAATTTTCCCATGACTGTATCAAATGATTTCAAATATTTTTAATCGCAAATAGTGGCAATAAGAACTCTCATTTAGTCTATAAATCCTGCAATTTCCCACAAGCAATCACAAAGAATTCCTGTAAATTTAACAAAGATTTGTTATAAAATCAAGGAATTTTGAGGAGAAGATTTGTCATTTATTTTTATATTGCATTTATTACAGTATTTCAATGTAGAAGTGCAAAATAGTCCAGATTCATTTTAAAAACGTATTCAGAATTGCCTAATTTTGCCTAGATGTGTCTGGCCCTGACCATTGCTGCGCAACAGCTATAATTTTATTTTTATTTCTTTTGTCATTACAGTATTTTCACTTTATTTGTTTGTTTGTTAGCAGGATTACAGCAAACGTACAAAATGGATTGTCATTCAGTTTTAACCACAGAAAGAACTCAGACAATGGAAGTTTCCATTAGGTTTAGGAGGGGATCTGGATCAATAAACTGATTCTGGATCAGTTTGAAAAATGGAAAAAAATGGGCGAAATTTCAAAAATTGATATCTTGGTTTGGAATTGACTGATCTTTATGGCATGGGACTTAGTTTTGATTTGTTTTTTCAGTCACTTAATCAAGTTTAATCTGGATTTCATGGTGTTTTTTTTGACTGTTTGGCATTGACAGCTGTTTTGAAAAAAATATAAAAAATATAAATTGACTCTATTCAAATGTATTGTATTCCCTATTTTTATTTCTATCATAATATTCATGCAATCCTCCTCATTGACCCAAATATTATTAATAATAATAATAAGAAGAAGAAGAAGAAGAAGAATTATATCTATTATTATTTTTAAAAGTAAAAACTAATGTATTAAACGACTAGCTAAAGGTTTCATGCAGTTTCCAGAGGTTCCATCCTCCCCCTCTTACATTTTAAACTTTAGTTTACAGTTCTGAAGTTTTTCCCATTGCTTGGCAACAAACTATTTGAGACTAACTTAAAATTGGAGCTGTCTGTGATTCGAGAAAAGTGCAAAGAAAACTTGATTGCCTTGAAAGGTCTGAGCCTGGGGACGGCAACAAAAAGAGGCAAGAGACACTTAAATCACCATTTTACAACAACAAAAAATGCTAGAAACAGTGCAACTAAAGCACATGAGCTACAGAAGAAGAACAACAGTTACAGTATATCAGCCACGAAGACACTGAGGCCAGAGTTCAACTTTATCACCAAGGCTTGAAAACTATAGAATCATTGGTGTTTTTTTGGTTTTTGTATCAAATGATTAAACTGGACATATTTAAGGAGACTTTTTAAGTGAATACAGATGAATACAGTCTCTGCAGTAATGATGCATGTGTGGGTGGACTGGGACAGAAATTCAGACCTGGTATTTTCTATCCAGACCAGACCATTATCTACATTATCAGAGACACCATGTCAGTAATTCTCAACATGTGGCTCTTTATGTCTTTATTTTAAATATTAGTCCCCCAGAAAACCTTAAGTGGGAAACTTTTTTAATCCCTTTTTTACCTTTTTCTTTTGAACGTTTTGCGTCTTCCTTTGTCCCATTTTTGTTCCTTTTCAATAAGTTCTGATACTTTTTTCAGACTTCAGCAACCCTTTACCAAAAAATAAATTTTTTTTTTTCCTATTTTTTGCCCAAGTATTTATTGACCCTTTTATCAAAATTTGTCCTTTGGCCACTTTTCATCCAAAAAACTAACTTTTGTCCAATAAAAACCACTTGTTTCCTTTTTCCCCTACATTTTTCCCTTTTTCACTAATGTTTGCCACATTTTGCCCATTTAAGCTATCTTTGATTCCTGTTTATTTAATCCTATTTATCCTTTTCTGGCCATGTTTTTGCTACTTTTAGACCATATTTGGCCACCTGTTACCATGTCTGCCACCTCTTAAAAAACGAAAAAAAACCGTAGCGAACCAGACTAACTCACTTTGAATTGACGGCCCACCGTAACGATGCCCGGTATGCCAGATAGCCAGTCCACCCATGGATACATGTGTGCACTCGTACTCTTTTACTAAAACAACAAAAACATGTTCATCACCTTTCATCTCACTGGGGGCCATTTTCACTGTTGATTTGTGTTTTTAGTTTCATTTATTGAGTTGAGTTGAGTTTATTTGTCATTGCACATGTTACAGAGCAACAAAATTACATTTCAGTTTCATCCCGTCCAAGAAAACATGAAAAGACAATCATAACATGGGAGCACAGGAGCGGGAGAACTGTGGTTCGCCACAAGGGCGGCGCCCCTTATTCAGATGAGAAATGGGATAACAACGATGGGGAGGAAGAAGAGATAAAAAAGGCAAAAACCAAACTAGGCCCTTGTAGAGAGGGGCAGAGTTTGGGATCATGAAAAAAAAACTCTTCAGCAACATTGCGACAGAAACCCACAAACACAACATTCAATTCAATACAACAGCACGTTAGCACAGGGGATGGGTCTTTAGGATGGGTAGTTCGCAGGTCAGCCACAGTGTGGCGCTGCCCTTATGGCGTGCCTCCTACTGACCAACCGCTGGGAGGGAGGAGGGTTGGAGCCAGAAGAGACAGTGACAAATATAGGATATGTAGTGATGTAGGGGGAGTGAAAGTGTTCGTTGAGATAAGCCTGTTTACTCAGACTCTGCTGCTGACTCTCACATAGTTTACTTTATGGGCAGCTCAAAATTAAACCAAGGGCCACATGTTGCTTATGGCCCCCAATACAAAATTGTAAATCGTGAAGTTAGAAGTTATATGAAGCCCAACATAACACACAAAACTCCAGAGACACAAACAATGACAACAAAAATACGCACAAATGATAACAGACACACTAAACAACCACATAAACACAAAAACACACAAAATTGCATAAAATGACTTGAAAAACACACAAAAAGACAACAAAAATATTCCATTTTGACAAGAAAAAAGACAAACTGAACTAAAAAAACACCAATAAAACCAACACAAAAGGACTACAAAGACAAAAGCCATTGCTTTTTCCTGCATTAATGCTCTGATTTGTCTATATTCTAAATGCAAACATAAATGTTGATATTGGGGATCAGACAATCACATTTTTGTGGGCCTCGCTCTGAAAGATGTTGCCCATCTCTGAGTTAGAATATCTGTGGTATGGAATGAACGGAGCAACTGATGAAGCTGATGAATTTAGATTGAAATCATTCTGTTGCTTTGCCACATAAAGATGGAGGCGTTAAAAGCCCTCAAACGCAGGCACCAATGCCTCCCAAAGAAAAAAAAAACTCCTCATTAATATCGTTCAGTGACAAACCAATGAAATGATCCGTCTTTTATATCCACATTAGCCTGCACTGTGAGCCTATTCAACCACACAATAAAGACCAAGGACAATATTAGGCTTGCACACACAGATCACTGCATAATTCCATTCTGCAAAGCGCATACATTCATATTCATATAAAGGATTTGTGAGTATTGGCAGAGGTTTTTATCTCAGTTATAAATACACGAGCTTCTATTAAAAGGTGCATCACAGTCAGAGCAGCCATGACGTACGCTCCAGGAAGCATTTATCTGTCTCAATAAAGCTTTCTGCACATAACTAATATAACTGATGGTAATGATTATTACCGGACAAAAGGGTTTGAGCAGTGGTTCTCAACCTTTTCAGGCCACAACACCAAAATAAAGGTTCCAGAGACTAGGGACCCCCACTGTAGCTAAAGGCTTTTTGGGGTCTATCATAAAGTCAGCAAAATGATGGTCCATTATTCTATGAATCTGTGATAACCACATTTATTTATTCATCTGAATAATATCCACTGGTATCCAGGAAATGTATTAATGTTTGCATCATAGTATATAGTCATCTTAAAGATGTAAATTATTGTTTTAATCAGAAACGAAATGGGTTCAAAGTGACCAAAACTGGTGGAAAAGGTGGTAAAATTGGATTTTAAAAACCACAGAAATTGGTTAAAACTTTCAAATTAGAGTGGACAAAAACGGACAGAAAAAGTGGTAAAAAGGGTTCAAGGTGTCAATATTGGCAATATTAGCAATTAGTTTAAACTGGCAAATAATGGGCATGCAAATCGTGAATGTGGTTAAATTTGCTAAAAATAACAATGAAATATGGTGAAAAGAGGTTAAAAATGACAACAATGGGTCAATATAATGACTATTGGTTAAAAAGTGGTGGAAAGGGTTTATAAGAGACAAAAATGTTTATTTGTATAGCGCATTTCATACACAAGGCAACTTAATGTGCTTTACATCAAAAAGTGCAATAGAAAATATTCAACAGCTTAAAAATTAATAAGAACATTTAAAATGATAAACAAACACATGACATCAACAACAATATGTTAAAAAATCTCTCTCTCAATCATACGCAGTAGAGAAAAAAAAGTTCCTTTATCTTTGATTTAAAAATGTTCACATGTGATGCTGACTTCGGCTCTGCTGCAGTTTGTTCCACTTCTTTGCAGCATAACAACTAAACACAGCATCACCATGGTTACTGTGAGCTCTGGTCTCCACTATATGACCTGTGTCCATAGATCTGAGAGACCTGCTGGGTTCATACCTGACTGCAGCGTTCTGAACCAGCTGTAGATGTTTGATGAAGACCATTACAATAGTCCAGTCTGCTGGAGATAAAAGCATGGACCAGTTTCTCCTGATCTTTCTGAGTCATTAAACCTTTCACTCTGGAGATGTTCTTTAGGTGGTAGAAGATGTTTTTGTGATAGATTTGATCTGATTGCTGAATGTCAGATCTGAGTCAATCAGAACACCAAGGTTTTTGACTTGGTCTTTAGCTTTTAAAGATGGAGACTGAAGGCACTTGTTGACAGCAGTCCTCTTTTCCTACCAGCCCAACCCAAGGTTGAGAACCTCTGTGTTCGAGTTGACTTAACTCTAGAACTAAAACTGAATGTTATGAGAAACAGAGCCTTAACTAAATAACACACAGTTCTCTTTGTGTTCCTTCATCTGTTCATCGTTCTTAGGTTGTGATCTCATCTCTGTGTCCTTTATTATGATTTGCATCCTGTGTTTCACACTCTTATAGCCATGTGTCACATACAGTAAGATATCATAGCGTAGATGATTGCCAGATGTGCAAATGATCAGATAAAGGCCAGAGGAGGGGTCAGCTGTAAGGTATATACAGTAGGTACATGGACATAGACATTATGGGGGAGATGTAGGAAAAATAGACAATTGGAAAATAATGCAGTAATTTTTGAGAATAAACCTTTTTTTATGTTCAACTAGGACAGCATTCTTTGAGCCTTTTTATTCAACAACTAAACACTAAAACACGCAAATATACAACACTAGAAAATGTGATTGTCTGATCTGAGGGTCAGCATTAACAATCTGAGCATTAACTATATCATGCTATATTAAGACCTTACAAAATCAACTACAGCCACATATAGGTAATATTTTACGTTTTGCAAAATAAAATACAAATTTATTAAGAAACAAGACTTGTGTTCTTTCAACCCAGAAGTTGAGACGCACGGTTTCACGGAGCACCGCCTCTCCCCGTGTGAGTGCCGCCCATTTCATGACGTAGCCCTAGAGTCCTGGCAGCATGGGCAACAGACACGCCCACTACACTTTGAATTACATTGTCTGGAAGTGTTTACAAATATAAAGACAAAGAAGTGAGTATGGCTAACATTTGGCTAGAGGTTTATTTTACTTACGCAGTGGCCTCTCCATCAGTGGGGTTTATTGTGGAAATCATTTACTGAACAATCCACTTTGGAACTGGTGAAGGTTCACCAAGCAGTCTTCTGTAAAGTGACGGTCACAGACTAACGGATGCTGGATGGTGTGTTGCGTGTTCCCAGGGATAAATTCCAACCACTTGTGGCGAGAAGACTCTTCTTTAGGAAGTTTGAACAAATTCTAAGGATTTTCGCAGTCGAACAAGCATTTCGTTTGCCAGACATTATTGTTTGGTACAAAAACAAAGATTGTTTATTTTCCCTGTGCAGACTGGATAAGACAGGACAATGACCATCCAAACAGAAGTTCTTAGGCCTTTTGCATTACTCTAGTCTAGCACCAGAGAGAATGGGCGTGTATGTTCACTGTGGAGGGGCGGCACCAACAGGAGGCACTTCCTGGAGGGGACAGTTCAGAATTCTAGTGACATCACGAGAATTTGAACCGCTCATTTTTCAGAAGAGCAGAGAAGCAGCTCAGAGAGCAGGATTATTGAGGATTTCTCAGAGATGCAGGAAGGAATCCCAGTAATACTTTGGGGGTGTTTTTGATAAAGAATTAACATTATAACAAGCTAAAAAAAAAAAAAGAAGTTGATTTGAATGATATAGGACCTTTAACACAGGAAAGAACAAAAAAGGGTTTGTGTGTTTTTGTGTACATCTGTTTTTTTAGTTGAAATAGTAATTGTATGTGTGTTTTTGGCATAATTCCATGTGTTTTTGTTTTGTATATTTTTGTTATTGTTCTGTGTACAAAATTCAATCAACGGCTGCATGTGGCCCCCTGGCCACCACTAGCCCATGTTACGTATACCAACACTGTTCCTATTAAATTGATGAGAGACTAATTTTTTTAAAATACTAATGGTGCTTTCACACCTGTTTATTCATGAACTGGGTCTGAATGGGTGGAGAACAGCTGATAATTTGATCTCCTTGGTTTGTCTGGGTTTGCGTTCAGAGAACAGCTTCTGATCTGCTCCAAACAGCCTCTGGTACAGTTCCATGAGTTAACCAGTTACTGTAACGTTACGCTCATTTAAATAGGGCGGTCTGCACCACTTCTGCAAGTGCACGTGCACTAATCATTGCTGCAATCTTAGTGAATTCCTCGCAGCAGGTGAGGAAACTGTGTCATCAAAGGATTTAGTGAAGCAAATGGTTTACAACCCTTTATTTCAGATCTTAGTGAATCCGCCCCTCAGAGATCAACAGAAACAATTGCTCTAGAATTTTCCTGTGTGGATATCTAAATGTTGATGTGATGATGTGAAGAATTCTCCGCGGACACCTTTTTGATATAAACATAACATTTTATTAATACAAAGTGAAGATCAGTGTCTGAATTAGATCCTCCATTGCAAGGTCTGTGAGCAGCAAAGCCAAACGCTACTCCAAGGAAAAACAGGAAAGTGAACACATATGTTCTGACGAGAAACCTGAAACCAACATGTGATGTCTAAATAAGGCTTTAGCTTTGGCACAAAGAGAGGAAGCAACAAATGTTTAATGTGGACCTAAAGGTGGTAAAAATCCTATTTGTCAAAGTGCCGGAACCGGAATCGGACACTTTTATGACATACAGCTGCGGCTAGTCTAGGACCAAGAAACTTTCCTGGTTCCCGGCTGTATATAACACTCTAGCAACTGTGCTTCTGTGGTGGCTGGGTTTCATTGTGAAAAAGTGTTCAAGCATACGAAAGACCAACACTCAAATTTAGGTAAAAGAGGTATATTGCATTAAATGAATCATATGAAGCAGTCAATACACCTCACCTGTTTGATCAGCTATCGGCTTTGTTTGCGTGTTCACACTGACCAAACTGGGATGACTATCAGACCAAACAAATCCTAGAGCGTTTTAACCGTGTGTGGAAAATATTAAATTGATTATGGGCGGGGCTCCTGGAGCAGTTAAGACACGCCCAGTCTATGCTATAAAATCTCCAAAGAACAATCTATGCTATGCTAACTAGCTACTCAATACTCACTATTGCTCTCTATTCACAATTCTCTCAATCCAGAGTCCAGAGGTGCCTGTTTTTATAGGAGGGGGTGTGGCCAAAAGTGACATAAGAAGTCACCAAAACATCACAAACCTCCATTCTCAGACAATAGCAACGTTTTACTGTAATAGCTGTTGAGAGATATGCTCTCATTTCTGTTATTATTATTATGCCCCTGAGTATTTGTGTTTAATGTTGTCATTGGCGGCCGCTGTGGACGCGCTGGTCATGTGACGTGCAATCAGGAGATGACATGCATGTGTGTGTGAATAAATGAGGTGATCCCGTAGGTGCGGATGTTCACCGGAAACTGCAAAACGTGTGCTGTGTTATGTCACGTTAAACGCTGTGTAGAAGTGACTCTTCTAACAGGTTATGGGCCCAGATCCATAACGCACAGTTTGATGAACCTGCCGGGTGAATGTCGCAACGTTCACTGTGTGCACCTGAGCGGCGAGTTGGAGTAATCAGCCTTCAACATGAGTAAAAGAGACAGAGACGCGGTGCCGAGCAGCCGCTGGGCGAGACTCGTTTTTGATGGTGACGAGAAAAAATATGAGCTATGGGAGACTAAGTTTTTGGGCCACCTTTGTCTGCAAGGATTAAAGGACTCTATTTTAAAGGATGCCGCTCCAGATGATGACGAGGATGACGAGAAAAATGCAGAGGCCTACGCGGAGCTCATTCAGTTTCTGGATGATAAGAGCCTGTCGTTGGTGATGCGCGATGCCGGGAACGACGGACGTGAGGCGCTAAAGATTCTCCGGCAATACTATGCTGGTACAGGCAAGCCCAGAGTTATTAACTTATACACCGAGTTGACCTCACTGCAAAAGTCACCCATTGAGAATGTCACTGAATATGTAATCAGAGCAGAGACTGCGATTACTGCTTTGAGAAGCGCAGGAGAGACGCTCAGTGACGGACTATTGATCGCAATGGTTTTGAAAGGGCTGCCAGAGACATTTAAGCCATTTGCCATACATGTGTCTCAGAGTGACGATAAAATGACTTTTGCTGCATTTAAGACAAAGCTCCGAAGTTATGAGGATGTTGAAAACATGCGCGCAACTGCATCAGATGATAATGTCATGAAGGCAGGAGCGCAGTTTGGCACAAGGCGTGCGCCCGAGGGAGCAAAGTACAGTGGCAATACAGACATTGTGTGTTACAAATGCGGTAGCAGAGGTCACATAGCCAGAGCCTGTCTGCGCAAACAGTGGTGCAACCATTGCAAAAGTAACACACACAACAATGCTAGCTGCAGACGGAAAAGGCAGCGGGATAACGCACGGAGAGCGTCCGAGGAGACGGAAACGGAATACGCATTCCAAGTGAACGACGCGGATGTGCGGGTGCCAGATAAGAAGAGGAAAGGTCTGATGGTGGATGCGGGTGCAACGTCACATATCATCACGGACATCGCAAAGTTCAAGCGTTTTGACGGCAGATTCCAGGCCGGGACGCACAGCGTTGAGTTGGCTGACGGTTCCAGGAGTAACGGAGTCGCCAAGCGCAGAGGTGACGCGGAGGTGTGGCTACTCGACAGCGAGGGACGGCGTTTCCGAACGACGCTCAGGAACGCCCTGTACATCCCATCATATCCCCAGGATATCTTCTCGGTGAAAGCTTCCACCTCCAGCGGAGCCACAGTGATCTTCAGTGAGAAGAAGAATGTTCTACTTCATAAAGATGGTACAAAATTCCCCATACACGTACACAACAAACTTTACTATCTCCACACATCAGAAAATGACTGCAATGACTACTGCAAGAAAAGTCTTGATTTACAGAGTTGGCATGAAATTCTAGGCCATTGCAATTATGGAGATATAATGAAGTTAAGAGATGTTGTAAATGGGATGGACATTAGGAATGAAGGAAGTAAACCTGCCCCACAGTGTGAAGTATGTACTCAGGGGAAGTTTGTTCAAACTAGAAGCAGAGAGCCAGATATGAGGGCTAAAGCACCTCTGGACATGGTGCACACAGACTTAGCTGGTCCTATAGATCCAGTGTCCAAAGATGGTCACAGGTATGCACTATCCTTCACAGATGACTTCTCGAGTGCAGTGTTTGTATACTTTTTGAAGAATAAAAGTGACACAGTGCGAGCTACTGAGAAGTTTATAGCTGATACAGCCCCTTATGGCAAAATAAAATGCATGAGATCTGACAATGGCACGGAGTACACAGGAAGAGAGTACCAAGCATTAATGAGCAGAAGTGGTATTAGGCATGAAACCTCAGCCCCATATTCTCCACACCAAAATGGTACTGCTGAACGCAACTGGAGAACTTTATTTGAAATGGCCAGGTGTATGCTCATAGAGAGTGGACTGCCAAAGATGTTATGGACCTATGCTGTCCAGACAGCTGCTGTGGTGAGGAATAGGTGCTTTAACAACCGCACTAAACAGACTCCTTACTACATGTTAAAGGGCAGACAGCCAAATATTGCCAGAATGCAGAAATTTGGACAGGTCTGTTATGCTTACAAGCATTACAAAGCAAAGTTGGACTCTAGATGTGAGAAAGGCATTTTTGTAGGATATGACAAAAATAGTCCTGCCTACATGGTGTACTATCCCAGCAGAAACAAAATACAAAAACATAGACTTGTGGAATTTGTATCTAGAGTAAACAGTGAAAAGCTGGATGCTGAGGATGATGATTTTGTGATCCAAAATAAAAGCCAATCTGTAAAAACCCCACCAGTTAGCATAGAAATAACTGAAGACCAAAAAGTTTTTACACAAAGTGAGACAGAAGAGGGTGAGACTAAATCAATGAAAGTTGAAAGTGAGGAGACAGTTGAAAATAAAGAAGACAAATCTGCAGAAAGGCGATATCCTGATAGGGAGAGAAAAAAGCCAGAATATTATGGTGACTATGTTTGTGGTTTTGAAGATGACATAACCAACATTGACTATTGTTACAGACTAATATGTAATGTGCCTCAAACATATAAAGAGGCAGTGACCTCAGTGAAAGCCAAAGAATGGGCTGATGCTATGGAGGAGGAAATGCAGTCATTAAAAGACAATGTGACATATACCCTAACCACTCTACCTGAGGGCAAAGATGTAGTGGGGGGTAAATGGGTCTATGCAATGAAAAAGAATAATGACGGATCAGACAAATTCAAAGCCCGATATGTCGCCAAAGGTTTCAGTCAAAAGAGAGGTGTGAACTATGAAGAGACTTTCTCTCCTACAGCGAGCATGACCAGTATCAGGGTGTTGGCACAGAAAGCAGCACAGGACAATCTGATTGTCCACCAGATGGATGTAAAGACAGCCTATTTACATGCGCCAATCGAATGTGAGCTCTACATTGAACAGCCTGAGGGTTATGAAATCAAATCTAAGGAAGGTGACAAACTAGTGTGTAAACTGGAGAAATCCCTGTATGGACTAAAACAGTCGGGGCGCAACTGGAACAAAATGTTGCATGATTATTTATGTGAAATGCAGTTTGCACAAAATCCAGCTGATCATTGTGTGTATAGCAAAGTTACTGACGAAGAAAAAATTCACATAATCATATGGGTAGATGATTTGATTATTGCCGCCAGTAATAATGATGTATTGAAATGTGTAAAAGAAATGCTTAAGTCCAAATTTAGAATGAAAGACCTAGGTAAACAGACACATTTTCTCGGTATTGACTTTGAGCAAACTGCTGATTGTGTCAAGATGTCGCAATGCAAATATGTACAGAAAATTCTGGAGAGATTTGACATGATAAACTGTAAGTCTAGAGCTACCCCTTGTGAACAAAAACTTGACTACAGTGATGATGCTGAACTAATGGATGATGTGAAGAAATACAGAGAAGTAGTTGGGAGCCTAATATACTTGGCAACCTGTACAAGGCCAGACCTGAGCTTTGTAGTCAGCAAACTGTCTCAGTATTTTTCTAGACCAACTACTGAACAATGGACTACTGTCAAGCATGCTTTAAGGTATTTAAAAGGTAGTCAAAACAAAGAACTTTGTTTTAGAAAATGCAAAGATAAGACCATAATCCATGCTTACAGTGATGCTAATTGGGCCGCTGATGTTAGTGATCGAAAAAGCACCACAGGTTACTGTATCAGTTTAAACAGAAATGGTCCATTAGTCTCATGGAAAACCAAACGACAGCCGACAGTCCTATCCACCTGTGAGGCAGAGTATATGGCTTTAGCTGCGACTATGCAAGAGTGCCTGTATTTGAAACGGCTATTGAACTGTTTTGATGGTGAAACATACAGGTGCATTATCTATGAGGACAATCAGGGAGCTATAGCCTTAGCTAAAAACCCTGTACACAGACAGCAATGTAAACATGTGGATATTAAATATCACTTTGTAAGATCTATGTTGAATGGTGACCAGATGAACTTGGAGTACTGTCCAACCAATGAAATGGTTGCAGATGTCCTAACTAAACCAGCTACAAAGCTGAAGCTAATGACATTTGAGTTGTTTATGTTTGGTATATGAACTATTACAGTGTGAGCGCCTAATCATGTATGAAAAAAAAAAAAAAAAAAGAGAAATGATTTTCTAAATGTGAGCAAGTGGGGGTGTTGAGAGATATGCTCTCATTTCTGTTATTATTATTATGCCCCTGAGTATTTGTGTTTAATGTTGTCATTGGCGGCCGCTGTGGACGCGCTGGTCATGTGACGTGCAATCAGGAGATGACATGCATGTGTGTGTGAATAAATGAGGTGATCCCGTAGGTGCGGATGTTCACCGGAAACTGCAAAACGTGTGCTGTGTTATGTCACGTTAAACGCTGTGTAGAAGTGACTCTTCTAACAATAGCCAAGTTTTGATCCATAAAGGGCAGTGACTCTGACATTTTTACAACTAAAAACACCAAATTAAAATACATAGACTAAATTGTTCAGAGTTGGACAAGAATCAACCAACAACACTTACTTCATAGAAAATACATTTGATTTCAGTGGAAAAACTTGGTTTTGGGTTTAGTTATGGTACTCTTTAAGTGTGTTATTATGGAAAGGAAAATTGGTTCAAGTTTTTGGATTCAATTCATCATGCATCCCTGATATATGACAAACACCGTGACTCATTGCAGAGAGCTGCAGAGCTCTAATAACTGAGCTTCAGTAGAAATACATTAATTCAATAATCAAGTCAGCAAGTACATCTTTGATCTCATAACCACAACAGCTCACCGAGGATTGGCTCATGTTGAGGTTGATAATGAGATAAAACACTTTAATGATGATGTAAATGAGCTTGTCTGTTTCAAACAGGTGCTCTAAAATGTCCCAGAGGTTCCACGCCAGCCATTAAACGAGTGAGCTGCTAGCAGAGCGTTTTACAATAGATGGCTAATTCAAAGTGTGCTCCCTGTCAATCAAATATGCTTCTTCGGAAGTAGATTTTGTAACAAGTGTGAGCGATCCGTTTTCATCTGTAGCCGGACTCCCATACATCTTATCTCAGGTTGGAATAGGCACGTTACCGGTGTTATTGCTTTGATCTGTAGCGCCTCAGGCACAGATTAGCCGGCTCTGCCAGAGGCTCGTAGGATTTTCTTTCACTCGTTATCAGTTTTAACCATCTGATGTCAGTGCTTCTTTAGCAGACTCTAAATCTGAGCTTTAATGAAAAATATAATTCATTTATCTTATTTATACTGTCTAAATGACATGTGTTTTTCTTTAAAAGTGTCTGATTGCTGTGAGAGGAGTTTCATCACTTGGAGATATGTTCTATATTTGTCTTTTATTGAGGACAAAGACTAGATTGCTGTAGTGAAACGTGTGTGTCTTGGTTTAAAGCTTCATCTACAGCCAGAAACAGGATTTATAATGTGTCTGTGAAGGTTCCCAGTCATCCAGGTCATATTGATTCTGGTATTTTAAACAACAGCACCAGAAGTGTTGCTTAAATATGTTTTATCGCTCATACTAGTCCAGTTTTAAATGAATCTATCTATTGGTTTGTGTGTACCCTAACACGATTTCATCATTTTTCCGTGCTGCATGGAATGAATTTCAAGTTATTTTCCTGAATCCTGAATAAAATGTATTTAGTTGTAATATAGGCTCAGAAATACATTAAAATCAAACCCATTCTTTGCACAGAGTTGTCTTGGAAAAACATACTATACTAAATATACTTGGTGACAATATTAAAAAAAAATATATTTCTCCCCAGAATCTTTTTTCTTTTTAAATTATTAATATTTTTTCCATACTGTATGTAGACATAAGTTTACAGACTGTCAGAGGTTCTCAACATTTTTTGGGTCGTGACCACATTGTGATATCACAAATTTCTGGCGACCACAGAGACATTTTGTTTTTCCTTCTAGAATTACTTTTTGATCACGTTTGTTAAAGTGTGTTACAAATACAGTGTTGCCAGCATTAGTACGGTGGCTGAGAAGTGCAAAACACATTTACAATTACCACAACAAATTGACAATTTTGAAGAAAAAAAATATACATAATTAGCTAAAAAAAAAAAAAAAAAAAAAAAAAAAGACAAAGCAAAACACTTTTACAAATGTTGAAACAGAATTACAAAGGGGCATTGTAAGTGTAAAAGTGTTTACATATTTATTCATTTGTTTTGACCTTTTGTAAAAGTCTTGCGAGTGACGAGATGTGCCGTCTTATTTGAGCTAGATTTATATGTGAGAATGATGTTCGATGTTGTGTGTGATGTTCTAATTGGAAAAAGAACAACAAAAAAAGTGAAAATATATTTTAATCTTTACATTTTTATTCACTTTTTTTTTACCAATTAATAGACATTTTCGGCGACCTCGTTTTAATTCCAGGTGACCCCACACTGGGTCACGACCTCAAGGTTGAAAAACACTACTCTGAGTTGTGCACTTTCATGTCTACTGTAAAAAGATTTGACTGACTGACTTGTGATGTGCATTTTATTTGCATATATGATTCATATTCTAAGTGTGTATGATTCATCTTTTGTTTTTTGGATAAGGTAAATAAGGACAATAAAATTGCAATATTCAACACTATTAAATAGCAATAGTTGTAAAATCAGAATCGCAATATACAGTATATCTAATTGCATCTTAAGTATCGTCACAAAATCGTGAGAAACCATTTTGTCTGAAATTCGTTCAAGCAGCACGGGAAAAAAATAAATCATGTTGGCATTCACGAAACTACAGATTAACTAATGTTAACGGCACGCCGCATAACTTTTGGCCACTCGGGGCACTAGACCTCGGACACCGCCCCGCACACGCCAGGTTGCCTGTCCACTCTGTCCCAGGTGAAGGGGGCGATGACGGCGGCGAGGCCAGGGAGTAGGGGGGCGCGCCACCAATGCGGCGAGGCAGGCCGAGTACTGGGTCTCCGGTAGCCGGGAGTGGAGGGCGGCGGCGGCTGCTTCTCCAGCAGCTGCACGAGCCCAGCCCTGTTTGGCACTTTAGCCTGACTGACCCAGCCCTGAGAGCCAATCCTTATCCCGAAGTTACAGATCTGACTTGGCAGTGATTAGTGCATCATTAACCCAACATAAAACTACCATATTGTGCTCTTTTGGCTGTAAACAGAGGCTAACTTGTTTCAGCTGACCACAGCAATGGCGCCGGGTCGGGAAATGCCCGTATGTTGTGATGTCACGTGTATATTCGAGCCTGTGGTCACGTGACTGCTGTAAAGTGAAACGTTCTCCAGGCATTCTTTAGATCACATGACCTGGCCAAAGACGGTCCCGTCTCTCCAAACTTACATAGTCGGTATTTCCAGGCGAAATCCCCGCTCGGAGCATTGATACTGTCACACGCTGTATATTGGTCTGAGGAATCATTTAAAATAACTCTTTAGGTCAAAAAGTCCACAGTGTGGCTTTAACCAAGTTTTCTGTTTCCTCAAAACATTGTGTTGCTCATGCCAAAGGGTTTGTCAGTTAGAATAGATGAGTGGGAGTAAGTCAAACATTACTTTTTGATTCCAGCATTCATTGAAGTAACTTTCTATAACACTGAATATGTGAAATCATTTCTATTGCCTTTCTGAGTTTTAAAATACCTCTGTTCTCCATCTTCTAATGACTCAGCGTCGCTGCAGACAGATCCATGTTCATCATACACTTTAAACACACTAAATATATTACAGAGACTTTGCTGTCGCCCTGGAGGAATTATGCAGCAGGAGTGTCACATTTTTTCTTGGGATCATTATTCAGTCTTTTATATTTGCATGCAAAATAAACTGTTGAAAGTGCCTCATATTATGGTCATTTAGTTGTAACTAAATGTTGAGTACAAGATTTACAGCCCACTGTTAGACAGCGACGATGAAGACTTAGACATCTACAGATTCCATTAAAAATCATTTGACACTGAGATACTGGCATCTTTATGCTCTAAACTTAATCAAATAAATGATGCATTCAACATCAGCTGGAAAATTAGTTTGTTCGAAATGATAAATAATCCTCAGAGAAAAGAAGAAAAAAACCAGAACTGAACGGGAGCAAAGCTGCAGAAAAACAACTCATGAGTTTAAGTCCATCCATCTTCTGCACCTGTTTATGCTTTTTCAGAGCTGTAAAATATCCCCAGTGACTCAGAGCACCAGACTGGTACTCCCTCTGAAAGTTAGAAAGTTGAACTCCATTACTATGTCTAGGGGAAAGGCTACAATAAATGAAAGGTTAACTTTTACATAAACTTCTCCAATCTCAAGTGCACTGAGGGAGTAAAGATTGAGGGTGTTAATGTCACGTGATAATGAAGCATTAGCATATAGAGTTCATTATTGTGCATATCTGAACATAACAGGCCTATATACTACGAAGCTGGATAAAAACATCCAGGATTTCTCTCCGTTAGAGAGATTCAAAGTGACTTCCCAACACATTTCTGGTGTTTTCACTGAAAGTTGAGGGAAAACAATTGTAGCAGAAGTTTATTTTATGGTTTACAAGAAAAGTTTGAATCCTTCTGAAACTGAATGTGTGGTGTAATGAGGTGATATCACTGGGAATAAACTAGAACAAAGATCACTGACCTACAGAAAAACGCAAACAATCACAGTAAGAATGAAGTAAAAACACTTCTATGCATCTGTCTACAGGACTCCACATCCCACAATGCAATGCACCAAAGTCTTGTCACCATGTCGATAAGAGTGTTTGCAGTGAAGATTAAAACAAACATTTGAGTGACAATTTCAACCTTTTACTTATATTTCCGATTGTAGCGGTCAGTAAGGGGCTCCCTTTTCTTAATTAACCAGGTAAGGCCACTTCCTGCCTAGTGGAGGAAGTGTCCTGTATAAATGTCCTCCATGTCTGGTGATCAGTCTCGACTGCTGCTGACTGGTGACAGGTGTGTTTTTAATGCATTTTAACCTGCTGTTAACACATCCTTCTGGTTTTAGAGCTGTTTTAGGATTCTGGTGGCAGCTATTTCCCCTCATTGTTTTGAGCAATTTTAAGGTAGGACAGGTATTTTAATATTCAGTTTATCCTTTGTGTATTTGGGTTTTAACATCTGTTTCCCTTTTAATTCCAGATGTTAGCCTGCTACTGTTTTGTTTAGAGTTTGTTTTTAGGGTTTCTTTCTGGTTAAATCTGAATTTATTTGATGTCTTTTTTTTTGTAAATTGTGGAAACCCTATTTTAGCTCTGCACCAGTAAAGCTATACAGTCCCTGGGTCTTTTAGGTCTCAGAGTTGTTTCCCTTGGGTGTGCTTGGGAGGGGGGGAGTTGGCCCCTATTTCTGTTTTGCACTCAAGGCTTTTGTTATTTAATGTGTGTTTGTGGGAGGCACTTTTTGGTTTGTTTGGGGTGGGGCTACTTCCTCTCCAGCCACCCTTGCTTAGTTATGTTTTAATCTTGTTTTATTTTTTCAGATTCTGTTCAGTCCTGGCTCAGGGGCTGTAAGGTTTTAATTGAATGTGTACTTATAATATTGACCATTGAGTAAAATTTTAGTCATAGAAATAAATATTCTTTTTTAGTCTTTTATGCATACTCCTGGTCTTAATAAACTTGAATTCCATCGTTTGAAAGCACTGTCCACTCTGCCTATTTTTTTATAAACTTATCTGTGTGTCCTTGGATATTATTCCCTTAGTATTTTAGCATTAGTTATTTTAAGTTCAGTACCTCCTTGGTCACACAAGCAAATAATGTTAGATTTATTCATCCATGAGGTCTATACTATGGCTGTGTTTTAAATGTCATATTAATGTACTACTCACACTAATGTACTACTCACACTAATGTACTACTCACACTAAAGTACTACTCACACTAAAGTACTACTCACACTAAAGTACTACTCACACTAAAGTACTACTCACACTAAAGTACTACTCACACTAAAGTACTACTCACACTAACGTACTACTCACACTAACGTACTGCTCACACGAAAGTACTGCTCACACGAATGTACTGCTCACACGAACGTACTGCTCACACTAAGTCTGGCATCAAAATGAGTATGTAGTGTTAGATAGTTTGGAAAGATTGAGTACGTGAAAAATACCCAGTTGTATTTTATATGGGGACATTTTTTAAGTATGCACGATGGGCACACTAGTCATACTCAAACATCCCATGATGCATTGGGAGTGGAAGGTAAAATGGTCCTGGGGCCGGCTTCAAGCTAAAAATCAAACAACTCCTTTTCAAAATAAAAGCATCTCTTTTTGTCTTCCATTAGGTTTTTTTTTAAAACTTTTTTGTCAATAGGGCTCTTGTTTTGAAGTTAACAGGATGTTTAGTCAGTAGCACAATGGAGGATCTCTGAAAATGTGTGAATGAAATGTGTCTACGTGAGTTTTATGGATTAAATGAGCACAAGTGAATACTTTCTCACTTCAAATGTTTTCAGAATTTTCAAAGTAAAGGTGGAGAATCAACAGAGATATTTTTGTCCTTGTAGGTTCCGATTGCATCTTGGGAAAGTATACTTCAGTGGATATTAACTTAGTCTGACATTCACTTCATTTTCCAACAGTTTTAGGTATTGGTGTATATTGTATATCTTTTATTCTTTTACAATGGCAGTATAAACACAACCAAACGTACAACATTTCCCTGTACTTGTAATGAGTAATCTGGTTTTTTATCCAAACATGTCAGTCAACCACTTTGTGTTAACAACACATTCCAGACATATGATGATATAATAATGGGAACATTGTTTTAACACCATCTACGTGTATGACAGGACCAGCAGAAAACATCCCTCGGCCTGGAGGCAAATTAATCCGTCAGTGAGTCATGGTTTCACCCGACACCGTCACTGGTTCACTGCTTTTCATTTCTAGGATTTATCTTTGAGTGATTCTGACCACAGAAAAACAGAGACGAGAGAAACCATAACCACATGCTCTGATGGGCTTTTCTGCCAATCAAAATGTGTTCTGACAATTTCATCAAATGGTTACAACTGCTCATTGTTTCTTCTTCAAATTCACTATGACAACAAACTCTTGTGATTTCATGATCAAAAATATGAGGTGTGAATTATTTGTAACGTAAAAAAGAGAGTCATTATGAATATAATCAATCCATGGGATTTTCTCTGGAAAAATACAGATTTCTTAAAGGAAGTTAAAGCTGTTTTAATGGGATAGTCTCATTGTTACGACCATGTGACTGATGTCCTCTAATGGGTTTCTGTGTTTATGTGGCGCTGATTGTAAAGTTGTGTATGCTAAAAAAAACAAATATCAGTTTTTGCAACATTTAGCAACAAAGCACTTTAAAAAAAACACGTCATTTTTTTTTATTTTTAAGTTTGACCAGATGTACGACAATATTTGTAAAATTTGCCTTTTTTTCTTGTAAAAATGCAACCTCAATGTCAAATCTAAATGTTAAATATTAAATCTAAATCTAAATGTTAAAACTAAATGTTACATTTAATAATCAATCTTAAATCTAAATGCTAAATGTTAAATCAAAACATAAAATCTAAATCTAAATGTTAGATGTAAATTTAAAATGTTAGATGTAAATTTAAAATGTTAGATGTCAATGTTAGATGTAAATGTTAAATCTAAAATGTAAATCTAAATGTCACAGTTGAAATTAAATATTTAGCCAAATACGCAAATTCACCGGAAGTGCCAAAATAAAAGCTCATTGAAGCAAACGAGCGCAATACATTTAACATTCAGATTTAAATGTAATATTTATATTTAACATTAACATTTAGAATTAACTTTTGGATTTAACTTTGACATTATATTCTTATGAGAAAACAAACTTCACAAATATTGCTGTAAATATTGTCAAAAGTAACGCAAAAAAAAAAATCACATACATTTTTTCAACGTGGTTTGTTGCAAAATGTTGCCATTTATTTTAGCATGCGCAACTTTACCATCGGCGCGCCATACGTCATACATCAGCTTTAATGAATTTCTATTGTTCTATTGTTGAATGCTTGACATTTAGTGAAAGATGTCTTAGATTCTTAATAAATTCATAAAATGCCATCTCAGTTCTCTGAATAAAAAGATGTTTCTTTGCAAAAACATTCCTCAGTGATGAAGAGTTCACCATAGAAGAGCATTCTCTGTACCCCACGTAGAATAATCTACTCACTAATATGCATCACTGAAATAATCAGACAATCCTCCTCTTTGTCTAAAAACCAATTCTAAAAGAAGCCATTACTCTCTGAACAAGTTTTTCACGACAAACGAATGTCAGTAATGAAATTCAGTTAAAGAAAATTGCTTCTTTCTTTGTTTTTTTTTATGTAATACAAATCACAAGCTTCAAACGATTTTAGTTTTAGAGAACAGCATTTGATCATTGATATTCGGAGCTAAAGATAATGGTATAACCCTCTTTCAATAAATAAAAATGTGCACATTTTCTTTTTTTTTTTTCTTGTCTGCACATGCTGTCAAAGGTCAAAACTACAAGAAGTGCAATCATTATGAGGCAGAAATGCATGTTTTGTTATTGCAATAAAATAAATTGATTTATTTTATTGCTTAATTGTGACCATCACCAGCCCTCCCTAAGGAAGGGTAAGAAATATTTTATTATAGGGAGGATATAAAAAGGGAGAGCAGTGTTACACCTAAGTGGAGAGGGAGGGGGAGGGGAAAGGGAGCAGGGAGGAGAGACTCAAGGTAGGAAATAGAAAGGGTGGAGTAGAATAGATTATTTTACAGTGAGGGTGAGATGTGAAGTTGGAGAATATATTGTGCTTATTATGTTGCGTAATCAAGCCAGTATGGTGACAAGTGCACATTTTCACATTTTCTCTCATTTAGATCTTGAGTGAAGAGGACATAATCCTACTTTTAACATGTGTAGAGAGTTTAGAGCTTAATAGATGAGGAGTGGCACTGAATAATCACATCAGATGGATCACATCAATGAGCTGGAATGACAAAAGGGGAAGAGAATACAAGACAAGACAGGGAAGAGTTAAACGCTAATTATGGCTTTGAATCTTTAAAAGTGTGTCGTTTATCAAAGCTTGAAACGCAGTAAATAGATTCCTGTAATTATAAGAACGAAGCAGTCGTAATCACTCTCAGGGGGTTTATTAGCTGCACTTCTTTGTTAGCATTCAATAGAACTGAGTCACGATTCGCAATTAATGTTCTAAAACAATGGCTACATTCCTCTTCCCTAATCTGTCGTGTTTGTTGCTTTCATTAATTATCATGCACACACCAACTATTTGATGTCATCCACTTAAAAACAAACCAGGAACAGCAAAAGGACAAATTAGTTCATGTCATTTTTTGTGTGTGGCAACAAGATTTCCTCATATTTTTCATGCTGTAGAGAATTCGTTTTTTTTTAGGGGTGCACCGGGTGGCTGATCCCGATTTTTTTAAAATAACTCATCATACACCTTGAATGTTCCAATCTTATTTTATTGTAAAACATTGATCAACATCTGTGCAACAATACAAACGTGTTGTTTTTACTGCACATAAATATAAATGAAAAGTTTCAAAAATACTAAATTATATCAGTTCCTTCAGCCTTTCATTTTTCACATTTTAAAAACTAAATAAACGTGTCCATCAGGTTCCACTGCAGACCTGTTTGGAGCTCTTTGACTAAAATCACAGGGTTTAGGATCGATGAAAAAATAATAATCTACAGGACAAACCAACAAAACATCTCAACCAACAAAGTGTCCTGAGTTTTATAAATAAATAAATGTCTAAATGCAGCAGATTTGTAGATATTTAAATGTAAAAACATTATTCTAAAAATAACTTGCAACAGCTGACAGGACAAAAGTCAAACATTCTACAGAAATAATAAAGTGCATCATGTGTGATATTTTCATAAGTCATCGTTTAATGACAGAATGAACATGACACAGGTTAGTTGTTGTGGTGGTTTATTAAATGGTGAATGAGTCAGCGTTTTTGTCTGCAGCTCCATTAAGGCTTATTTCTGCGTTACGATCTTTGCTCTCTTTCTTTGTGTAAAACTGCCGACATGCAAAGCTAACCGTGCTTTTGTTGTTATCCTGTGTAGTAGAGGCATGCGCCCGCACACAAATGCACACATGAGCTGGTGGGCGGGGCCTATCAGTCAATCAGCAGAAAACACAAAAAACTTAGGATCCCCAAAATCAGGGAATCCTTAGTTTTTTTGTTTTCTGCTTGTCACAAAATGTATATCAAATGGGATTATTTAACACCGGATTTCCACTGGATGTGTAACATCTCCGCTGCTTAACTGCAGTCTGTCAATCTCAACCATCTCAGTCTGTGATGTACGTGTATATGTTGTGTTGAGGACTCAGGTTTCTCTAATTCACGCATAATCGCGAGATATAGTGAGATGGAGTGAATCCAAAGAGATTGACAAAGCCATACAAACAGTTGAATGGATCCTGTAGATCTTCAGCTTCTGTGGAGCTGATTGTGATTCAGGAGCTGCACACTGGAATGCAGCTCGTGTTACAATGTGTAACCGCTACTCTAAATATTTTGAGGTAACCAATGGAGTAAAGCAAGGACGTGTGCTCGCTCCGTTGTCCATCTATTTGGCAGCTATGCTTGAAGTGGTTTTTAAAGACACCACGGAGGGTGTGTATATTCAGACGAGGGAGGATGCAGACAACATTTCCTATTTCAAAGCGAAAACCAAAACTCGTCTAAAGATTGTGCGTGAAATGCTTTTCGCTGATGATAGTGCACTTGTTGCATATAGTGAAAATGATATCCAACATCTTGTGAACAGGTTTGCTAGTGCGGCTACCCAGTTCACCTTAAAAAGTTTCAGACTGCAGCTGCACAGCCTGCGGTGATTAATATCAACAGTGAACCACTTCCATCATGC
The DNA here is from genome assembly GCF_900634775.1 of Gouania willdenowi. Classification (NCBI taxonomy): domain Eukaryota; kingdom Metazoa; phylum Chordata; class Actinopteri; order Blenniiformes; family Gobiesocidae; genus Gouania; species Gouania willdenowi. The sequence continues at coordinate 40,375,948 of NC_041048.1, forward strand.
CAACACTTCACATACTTAGGAAGCACAGTTTCAGAGAATGCTAGATTAGATCAGGGGATAGCGTTTCGAATGGGAAAGGCAAGCGCAGCTTTTGGAAAACTACAAGGTAGGCTGTGGCAAAACCAACATGTAACCATCTGGGCAAAGGGTACGGTAAATGGTAAATGAACTTGATTTTATATAGAGCTTTATCACCACTGAAGCAGTCTCAAAGCGCTTTACATATCAGCTCATTCACCCAATCACTCTCACATTCACACACCAGTGGGACAGGACTGCCATGCAAGGCGCTAGTCGACCACTGGGAGCAACTTAGGGTTCAGTGTCTTGCCCAAGGACACTTCGACACATAGTCAGGTACTGGGATCGAACCCCCAACCTCTCGATCAGAAGACGACCCACTACCACCTGAGCCACGGTCGGTACAGGGCAGTTGTTCTGTCAGCACTTTTATATGGTGCAGAAACCTGGACTATATACAGGACACAAGTAGGGATGCACTGAATATTCTGTAACCTAACTTATTAGGCTGAATATTGCAGAGCGTGTGACGCAATGACGCAATCAAACGTGCAGTGATTTTGAGTCGGAAAAGTGTGTGCACGTTGCTGCAGAACCAGAGCAGCAGTAGCAGTTTCTCCTTTCCACCCACAAACACAGCCAGACTTTCTCCTTACAAAATCCATGTATCATTCATTCATTTGTTTTTCATTATGTAACAAAAACGTGAAAAAAAAAAAGAAAAAAAAACCACATATTTTGATATTTGTTTCCAAAACCAAAATGGAAAAAAATGGAAAACGCCTTGTTTTTCAAATTCAAGCTCTTTTGCTTCGGTACAGAAAACAAAAAACGGAAAACAAACACCTTTATTTGTTTTCCTCTTTACCGATTTGCCAAAGAACGTGACCCGGAAGTGAAGCGTTACACATTCCGCGATATCTTTAGCTTTGCAACACTTAGGAGTCTCTAAATCCTCTGAAATGTCCGTGAGGAGCTTCTGTGCCCAACTCCAGCTAAAGCGAAAAGGACACATTTCTGATGCACAGTTGGAAGCAGCGATCTTGTCATGCCGAACTGCCGTTAGCATAGCCGCTAGCGTCGGATGAGAGTACAGCTCTCCGTCACTGCGTAAATGTTGGAAACCGTCCAATTCCACAACCGAGTCTGTTGTTAGCGCTGTGAGCCACGAATCCGTAAACATCCCCATCGTTTCCTCCTAACAACTAAATACCTACATTCAATATTCGGTTTTCGGACAAGCGTTTATATTTGCTTCGACACAAGTCATCAAACTACACAAATACATGATGCGGCAGCTAAGACATACAGTATGAATATCTCATGGCAGAATAGAGTAACTAACGAAGACATCCTTGAGAGAGCTGCGCTACCCTGCTAATTAAGACATGTAGAACAAACGGATCATGAGCGTTTGCCAAGACAGCTGCTCTATTCTCAGTTTAATGAAAGCATGAGAAACCGAGGAAGACCAAGGCTTAGATTTAAGGACGCGACTAAAAGAAATATGAAATGGAAAAATAGAGAACTGGAAAAATGGAAGCACAATGCATTAGACAGGCAGAAATGGAGAAGTATGATAAGAAATGAAATCAAACATGAAACAGTCATAGTCGTTTTCAACTGACTGCATATGATGATTATTATTATTATTACTCAACCATGGATGAGGTCAGTATTTATATGTGAAATACCTGTCCAGGGTGTAGCCCTGGATGAACACACACAGTTGGAGACGGACTCACACAATAGTCTCTTAAATATCCATGTGTTTCATTGTAATGTGCTGTTTTTTTAGCTGAAAACAGTGTGTGGATAGCTAAAGAAAATCAGTATGGTGATCACTGATCTGCCTCAGTGCGTGTCATGCAGGCATGTCAGTGTATAGACACACCCACTCATTAATATGCATAAGCAAGCGACAAACAGCCCGTTGGTCAGAAAGTGACTTTTCAGAGGCTAAAACTCTGGAAAACAGGCGAGTTTGGAAAATAAACCTTAAATACTTCGTTTTTAGAGTTTTTAGAACAAATAGAGATGGGTGAAAGATGCATGATATGGGACCTTTAATGTAATACTTTCTTGTGGAGTGAAGAAGAAAAACAGATCAGGGAAAGAATAGCTAATGGATGAAGCTCATGAACAACACTTTTGTCTTCTAAAAACTAAACTCTGTGGCAGTTTAATCAATGTTTAATTTTACTTAAAGCTGCTGAAGCACATAACAAATGCTCCTGTATGTCATCCAAAAGTCTTTCTCATAAATCCTCTGTTCATTGTGGAATAAACTTCCAAAGAGGTTATTGCTTGAATTTAAGAAAAGTTTCAAGCACTGCATAAAAAAATGTCTCTTTGGCAGAGTGTTTGAGTCAATAGAGGATGAGAACAACTTTTGGATGACTACAAGTACAATCCAAAAACCATTGTTTCTGTAATTCAGTGGGGAGGCAACTTTTCATTGAAAAGTCTTGATTTGGTACAAAACAAGTGTTGTAAGCGTTTCCTGTGAGCCGTGGTCACTTGAGAAAAACACATTACAGAGAAAGATTAATGACAGAGAGAACTCCTCTACAGAATAAATACTTCTCTATTAGAGTCAAATATTCTGACCCTTGTAATGCTCAGCAGTAGATTTTTGGTGAAAATGCTGTTTTTCTGTTTCAGGTAATCAGATGTCTATAGTAAATGTATTCATTCTAGTAGTATACATAATTAAAGGGGACATATCATGCTAAATGCACTTTTTTTAGCCCTTAAATGCATTTTGTTGTATATTTAGAGTGTTTAGAAGTACAGAAAAAATCAAATTAGTCTCTTCAGGTGCTCCGTAGATATCTTTATATTCTGTTTTGCTCATATTTTTCAATCTGTTTCGATTTTTCGATTCACTATTACGTTTTTTGAACTATTACATCACAGTATTTACAGCGGAACTGCCAAATTAGGACATCGACTCCAGGCCCAAAACTTTGAGCAATACGCCATTTTTATTTCTCGCTTTTATTTTGTAGTCCAAGCTCCAGGATGCCGAAAGTTACGAGAGGATAAGTCAAAATGTTTGGTTGTTGGATGTAGTAACCCACACGCTTCATTACAACGTCTCCCAGCATCAGAACCTTTTCAAAGTGCCTGGTTGAGTTTTATTTTTTATAGAAATGTACCACATCTGTGGGTAAGGTCATTTTAGTGTGCGTGAAGCACTTCAATGATGACTGCTTCATCAACCTCCACCAGTATAAAGAAGGATTTACAGAAAGACTTTGTCTGATTGAGGGTTCAATTCCTTCTATCTTTGGAGACGATGAACAGAGCACTTCGGTAAGCTGTAAATAACGCTAAAAAGTGTGATGTCCTAATGACAAAAATTAAAGAAATTATCTGCAAATATAGTCGAACACAACCCAGAATAAAAAGTGCTAAAACAAACGTACCTTGGATTAATGAAGCAATTTGGACCCTAATGAAAAGTAGGGATTCAGCCCTTAAAAGAGCTAACAAAACGCGGTTAAACACTGATCGTATGATTTTTAAAAGTTTGAGAAACAGAGTCACGACGCTGCTCCGGAAGGCCAGGGCTGACTTTCACTTAGAAATAATTAAAGCTGCAAAAGGAAACATTAGACAGCTATGGAAAAGCATTGACAAACTTACCGGAAGAGGACAAAGAAAGATTGAATATATAACATTAAATATAAATGGCACTATTATTACAGACAGCCTTGACATAAGTAACCGTTTTAATGAAAATTTCATCCAGTCTGTACAAATCCTAAATAAGAACTTCCCTCAAAATCAGGGCAAAGAATCCGCATTTAATCAGGATGGACTAAGTTTAGAACAAACAAATGAAACTAGAGTCAACAAAATCATCTCCACATTATCAAGCTCAAGGTCTAGGGATATCCACGGATTGGACACTCTCTTCCTAAAAACCTATAAAGATAGTCTGATTGCACCAATAACAAAACTGATAAATCAATCAATAATTGAAAACACCTTCCCTAGCACATTAAAAACAGCCACTATTATTCCAATTCATAAAGCAGGAAATAAACAAGATATTATCAACTACAGACCAATTAGCATTCTCCCCGCTATATCAAAAATAATAGAAAAAGTGGTCGTAGAGCAACTCACAGAACATCTGGAGGATGAAGGCCTTTTACATCCCATGCAGTTTGGTTTTCGGGCAAAGCACTCAACCGAAACGGCATGTTGCCTTCTCATAGAAACCATCAAACAAAATTTAGATAAAGGAGGAGTAGTAGGAGCAATTTTCTTGGACCTCCGCAAAGCATTTGATACTGTCAGTCACCCCACGTTACTTGCAAAATTAACAAAATTTAATTTGTCGACAAACACTGTGGCCTGGGTTGAGTCCTATCTATCTGGTCGAACCCAATGCGTCCGTATCAGTGATACTACATCCAGTATTACTGCCACTAATATCGGACTGCCACAAGGCTCTAATATCAGCCCTCTTCTGTTCTCGCTCTATATAAATGACCTGCCATCTGTATGTGAGGATGTTAATATCCAGATGTATGCAGATGATACAGTCATTTATACCTGGGGAAAGGACGCCAGCCAGGTAGCCATTAAACTTACGGCAGCAATGGAGAAAGTTGCGAGATGGCTACATGACTCAAGTCTCACGTTAAATATTAAGAAAACGGCAACAATGTACTTTGTAAACAAATATAAAACGTCATCCTTTCCAAGCATAACTGTAAACAGGGAAACAATACAAAATGTCAGCGAATATCGTTACCTGGGCGTCACTTTAGACACAAATCTTAGCTTTAAAAAACACATCAAACAAATGTGCCAGAGTCTCAGGTACAACATAAAAACATTCAAATGTATTAGAAACTCGCTAACAATGGAGGCAGCCCAAACCTATTTTAACTCAATGATTATGTCTCGGTTTTATTATTGTATAACATGCTGGTCCCAGGCCAACAAAAGCACTATGAGGCCGTTAGAAAGCTTACACAAACAATCACTCAAAATCCTTGATCAAAAACCACGACAACACCATCACTGTTTAGTCCTTAGAAAATACAGACTGTTAAGTTTCCACAATATTCAAAGATTTGCTTCAATACGATTGGCCCATAGAATCCTAAATAACACTGCGCCAACACCACTTAAGCGTTTTATCCAGTACACGTCTGCTATGACAACTAGAACCACACGAGCCTCCGTCAGGGGGCAGTGTAGTATACCCATACATAAAACTGTTTTTGCACAGTCGGCTTTTTCATATAAAGCAATAAAGGAATGGAACGAGCTCACAACGGTCCTGAAAAGTCAAACAGAACATCTTCTGTTCACAGTAGAGCTTAAAAAGTGGCTTTGGAGCACTCAGCGCTGTTCACACTGAGGTGGACACTGAACCACAGGACAACTTACAGTATGTGTATATATCCATATACGAGAACATTTTTACTATGAAATCTGAAATGTATTATTGAATTTGTGTTTAGTGATTACAAATCACCATGTATGAAAAATCAAAATCAAAGGAAGTTCACGTCGCCCGGATTGGCGCTACCGGGGCCCCACCTTGGAGCCAGGCCCGGGGTTGGGGCTCGAGTGCGAGCGCCTGGTGGCCGGGGCTTTGCCCACGGGCCCCGGCCGGGCAGAGCCCGAAAGGACGACGTGGGCCCGCCCTCCCGTAGGCCCACCACCCGCAGGAGGGATCATACGAGGCCGGTGCAGTGTGGATCGGGCAGTCGTCCAGGGCGGGGGCCTTGGCGATCTGATCCCCGGCTACAGAAGCTAGCGTTAGGGACGTGGAATGTCACCTCTCTGGCGGGGAAGGAGCCTGAGCTTGTGTGCGAGGTGGAGAAGTTCGGACTAGATATAGTCGGTCTCGCCTCGACACATAACAAGGGCTCTGGAACCAGCCTTCTCGACAGGGGTTGGACTCTCTTCTACTCTGGAGTCGCCAACGGTGAGAGACGCCGGGCCGGGGTGGCTATACTTCTTGCCCCCCGACTTAGTGCCTGTACGTTGGAGTTTACCCCAGTGGACGAGAGGGTAGCCTCCCTCCGCCTTCGGGTGGGGGGACGGATCCTGACTGTTGTTTGTGCCTATGGGCCAAACAGCAGCTCGGAGTATCCACCCTTCTTGGATTCCTTAGAGGGAGTACTGGAGAGTGCTCCTTCTGGGGATTCCCTCGTTCTGCTGGGGGACTTCAACGCTCACGTTGGCAGCGACAGTGAGACCTGGAGGGGCGTGATTGGGAGGAACGGCCCCCCTGATCGGAACCCGAGCGGTGTTTTGTTGTTGGACTTCTGTGCTCACCACAGATTGTCCATAACAAACACCATGTTCAAGCATAAGGGTGTCCATATGTGCACTTGGCACCAGGACACCCTAGGCCGCAGTTCGATGATCGACTTCGTAGTCGTGTCATCGGACTTGCGGCCGCATGTCTTGGACACTCGGGTAAAGAGAGGGGCGGAGCTGTCAACTGATCACCACCTGGTGGTGAGTTGGCTCCGATGGCGGGGGAGGATGCCGGTTAGACCTGGCAGACCCAAACGTATAGTGAGGGTCTGCTGGGAACGCCTGGCAGAGTCTCCCGTCAGAAGGAGCTTCAACTCCCACCTCCGGGAAAACTTCAACCATGTCTCGGAGGAGGCGGGGGACATTGAGTCCGAGTGGGCCATGTTCCGTGCCTCTGTTGCTGAGGCGGCTGATCAGTGCTGTGGCCGCAAGGTAGTCGGTGCCTGTCGTGGCGGCAATACCCGAACCCGTTGGTGGACACCGGGGGTGAGGGATGCCGTCAAGCTGAAGAAGGAGTCCTACTGGGCCTTTTTGGCCTGTGGGACTCCGGAGGCAGCAGACAGGTACCAACGGGCCAAGCGGAGCGCAGCCACGGCGGTCGCCGAGGCAAAAGCCCGGACATGGGAGGAGTTTGGTGAGGCCATGGAGAACGACTTCCGGACGGCTTCGAAGAGATTCTGGACCACTATCCGGCGTCTCAGGAGGGGGAAGCAGTGCACCGTCAACACTATGTATGGTGCGGATGGTGCGCTGCTGACCTCGACTCGAGACGTTGTGGATCGGTGGGGGGAATACTTCGAAGACCTCCTCAATCCCACCGACACGCCTTCCAATCAGGAAGCAGGGCCCAGGGACCCGAGAGTGGGCTCTCCTATCTCTGGGGCTGAGGTTGCCGAGGTGGTTAAAAAGCTCCTCGGTGGCAAGGCTCCGGGGGTGGATGAGATCCGCCCGGAGTTCCTCAAGGCCCTGGATGTTGTGGGGCTGTCATGGCTGACACGACTCTGCAACATCGCGTGGACATCGGGGGCAGTGCCTCTGGATTGGCAGACTGGGGTGGTGGTCCCCCTTTTTAAGAAGGGGGACCGGAGGGTGTGTTCCAATTATAGAGGGATCACACTCCTCAGCCTCCCCGGTAAGGTCTATTCAGGGGTACTGGAGAGGAGGGTCCGCCGGATAGTTGAACCTCGGATTCAGGAGGAGCAATGTGGTTTTCGTCCTGGCCGTGGAACTGTGGACCAGCTCTACACCCTCAGCAGGGTCCTTGAGGGGTCATGGGAATTTGCCCAACCAGTCCACATGTGTTTTGTGGACTTGGAAAAGGCATTTGACCGTGTCCCTCGGGGATTCCTGTGGGGGGTCCTCCGGGAGTATGGGGTATCGGACCTCTTGATAGGAGCTGTTCGTTCCCTGTATGACCGGAGTCAGAGTCTGGTCCGCATTGCCGGCAGTAAGTCGAAATCGTTTCCGGTGAGGGTTGGACTCCGCCAGGGCTGCCCTTTGTCACCGATTCTGTTCATAACTTTTATGGACAGAATTTCTAGGCGCAGTCAGGGCGTTGAGGGGGTCCGGTACGGGGGCCTCAGTATTGCATCACTGCTTTTCGCAGATGATGTGGTCCTGTTGGCTCCAACATACCGTGACCTTCAACTCTCACTGGATCGGTTCGCAGCCGAGTGTGAAGCGGCCGGAATGAGAATCAGCACCTCCAAATCCGAGTCCATGGTTCTCGACCGGAAAAAGGTGGAGTGCCTTCTCCGGGTTGGAGATGAGGTTCTGCCCCAGGTGGAGGAGTTCAAGTACCTCGGGGTCTTGTTCACGAGTGAGGGAAGGATGGAGCGAGAGATCGACAGGCGGATTGGTGCGGCGTCTGCAGTGATGCAGAGTCTGCACCAGTCCGTCATTGTGAAAAGGGAGCTGAGCCGAAAAGCAAAGCTCTCGATTTACAGGTCGGTCTACGTTCCAACCCTCACCTATGGTCATGAACTTTGGGTCATGACCGAAAGAACAAGATCACGGGTACAAGCGGCCGAAATGAGTTTCCTCCGTAGGGTGGCTGGGCTCTCCCTTAGAGATAGGGTGAGAAGCTCAGTCATTCGGGAGGGGCTCAAAGTAGAGTCGCTGCTCCTCTGCATCGAGAGGAGCCAGATGAGGTGGCTTGGGCACCTAATTAGGATGCCCCCTGAACGCCTCCCTAGTGCGGCGTTCAGGGCACGTCCCTCCGGAAGGAGGCCCCGGGGAAGACCCAGGACACGCTGGAGAGACTATGTCTCTCGGCTGGCCTGGGAACGTCTCGGGGTCCCCCCGGACGAGCTGGAGGAAGTGGCCGGGGAGAGGGAAGTCTGGGCCTCCCTACTGAGGATGCTGCCCCCGCGACCCGGAAACGGCTAAGCGGGAGAAGATGGATGGATGGATGGATGATTACAAATGTGAATGAGAAGCAGAAATTGAGAGGTGTGGCTGCACTCTACAGGTGTGATGCTGTGTATGTGTGGGTGCGTGTCAGTGAGAGGGCATGTTCTGATTGCTTATTCATTGCATGCTATTGTTTTTATGTATTCTTGTTTTTACCTGTACTTTGACTTTGACTTGTATATTATTTATGTAATCAGGGACTGCAGATGGAAACTAGCTATTCAGCTATAATCTGGTGCAGAACATATCTGTTATTGAGCTTAATGTCTCTGTGCACTGTCCCTTCAATAAATACTACTACTACTACATGTAAGACGTCCCTGTCATTGTTTTGTTAGCATTAGCCGTTGCACCGTCTTCATATGTTAGCGCTGTGTGCTCGTTTTAGATCCTTGATGATATGGCCTACGTGATTTAATTTAAGTCTAAAGTTTTCATTAGTCATTTCATTTTGCCGTTTTTGTCTTCGAAAAGACTATTAAAATGCATTTCGAAAACGAATATCGGATTGTATCGGACTGCATCTAAAATCTCCGATATATATTATATTATTTTTATTCAATAGTAGAATACTGTGGATATTATGTTGAAGGTTTAAATGTATGTAACCAATTGTTTAATAATACATGGATCAGTTTTTCTCATCCCTACTGTTGCTGAATATTGTTCTTTGTTTAAATAACAAAACTTGATCAAGTCTTTTCTAACACTTCTAACATATCGGTATCGTATCGGAAGTGAAAAAGTTGTACTGGGACATCCCTAGTAGTAAGTAAGTAACTGTGTGTGTTTTTAGTGTAATTTTGTGTATTTTGTTGTTGTCTGTTCTTTTTATATTTCAGCATATTTTCATTAATTTTCCTCTCTTTCTCAAGTACCCCCTTTAGTGCCATTGCGTGCCCCTAGGGCTACACGTACCCCCATTTGAGAAGTTTTAATGAGAACGACCATTAATACAGTCTGCTACACATCATTAGGTCTAACCTTGGATCAAATCTCCTACAGTGAGAGGCAGCAAACCTCCCGTGCTGCTGTCTGACAGTAAAAGACTCCTCTCTGTCACTCATTATAACAGTGAGCATGTTCACTATCTGTTCATTGGTGGGAGGTTGTTCAGTTGTTTTCTGTCTCGTTTACTGTCGTCTGTTTCTCAGCATCTCATGGACATGTTTTCATGTCTGTTGTCAAAGTGTAAAACTCACTTCACGTTGATCTCAGGTCGACCAAAACCAGAAAAATCTGCATATTGTGCCCTACTTTACTCTTCACTTTGTGTTTTGATGTTATTTTTTGTGTTTTTTTGAACTTTTTTGTGTTTTTGGATATTTTTCTGTTATTCTGTGTATTTTTTGTTGCTGTTTTGTGTGTTTTATTGTCATTGTGTGAGTTTATGAGGTCATTTATTTATTTATTTGTATTATAGTTGTTATTATTAGTTGTTATATATAGTTATTATTTTGTTCAATTACATTTCTTCTGACTTTGTGTTTTTGTTGTTTTGTATATTTTTCTTGTTATTCGTGTATTTTTTCGTCATTCTCTGTATTTTTGTTGTGTGTTTTTACTATTTTTTTTTTATTTTTCAATTAATTTTCTATATTTTATTAGTGATTTGTTGGGGTTTTTTTGGAGTAATTTTGTGTATTTTTGTTTTCCTTTTCAATCTCATTTACAAGGCAGAGAGCAAAAGCTTATTTTCAGTCCATCCTTTCCCTCCATACACTTGTTATTAATACCATAAATACATATATATGTGTGTGTGTGTATACGTATATACTGTATATGCTGGTTATTTCTTCCATCACTCTGTCTGTGACCTTGATTCTTATAAACACTGTAACTAGGAATGAAAGTTGATAGATGGACTCATTACTTGCATATGAAAACCAGATTTATTTTTTAAAGGAAACTGTTCTTCAAATGTCTTTGGTGGGAAAACTAAATATTTAGGCAACATGGGACAGAAGATGAGAATGGATAAAACACTGAAACAGAATCACGTACAAAGAAGACAAGAATCAGACCGTACGGAAACATGTGTGAGAATGAATTAATCTGTGATATTAATCATACTGGAGAACATGAACTCAAATTAGGATTATTATCATTTTGGCTCTAGTACTAGTAGATTAAGAACCAGGTTTAGGGGCAATTACATTTTTCAAATACAATTACGCCTTTAATTAAACACGTTCCATAACAACTCAATTACGATGACCAGCAGTATTTCCATTACAATTATAATTTTTCCCTTGATAGTTGAATATAATTACATTCTGAATTACAAAAAATCAATACAATTACTGAGCCTTTAATAAATAAAATGTGCTAGCTGAAAGAAAAAAAACATTAAAAATATTATCTATCTTTGAATTAGTTTCTCATTTCTCACTTATTAACTACATACAGTATCTGTAAGATATAGAACTGTAACATTGACAGTTTTTATAGAATTTCCATGCCAATTACAATTACAAAGTCAATTATCTGAACTCAATTACAATACAATACAACAGCAACATATTTTTTCCAATTACAATTGCACTAGTAGTTTTGCTATAATTGTAATTAATTATCAGTTACACTGTTAAAATTATAATTGACCCCAACCCTGCTAAGAACTGCCTACTAGTAGAACTATTAAAGCTTTACGTTTTCACTAAATATATAAATTATGTGTTATTAGTTCTACTAGTAGCACCACATGATCATCTAGTAGTAGTATAGTGCACTACTAGTGGAATTTGTTTTACTAGTAAAACAAAAATCTCCCTAGCTGTACTAGTAAAGCCAAAACATTCACTAGTATATCATAAAAATGTTTAATTTAAATGAAGTAGAAACAATAATAAATCCCTGAATGGTTGTAAGATTTTTAAAAGCCAATGGCAAGCCTGGATGTGGTTTTCCCCGTCCCCCTTATTAGCATATAATGCTAACTTAATGTAGTTATGTAATCCAAATGTGAATAGTAAGTTTACCTATGGTTGATTTAAAATATATGCTCAAACGTCTTTCTCTAAGACAGAAGAGATGATGTAAGAAATATTTTAGTGAAGAATCAATGACTTCCTGTCAGAGTGGAGAAAAAAGTGATGCGGCAAAGCAAACCCACAGGAGGACGAAGAGAGAAGGAAAACCAGTCGTCATCTCAAACGCTAATTTTAACTCTGGAGCAGCATCAATGTGAGTTTGTGTTTTCAGTCAAAGACGCTTTAAATTGTTTCAAATACCCAATTACAAACGATGAACGTTGAATTTACAGAAGGTTGGATTGTTGCACAGAGCTGGTATGAGTTCATGTCTGCTGCAGTAAATTATTGTGCTATGACAGACAATGTCAGAACCATAAATATCCTGACATTGATTGAAAAGGAAAACAATTTTCTTTCATACTATATAAAAATATCTGACTCTTATTTTCCTTTTGACTTTTACGGTCACGCGTTTGTTTCTCAGTTTTTTCCTTTTTTAAAAAATGGAGCAGATCAAACTTGCAGGATTCAAAACTCAATATGAAGTTCTCCTGAGAACCTCCACAAACAAACAGGTGTTAACAGACAGTTAAATATTATGGTTTGGATACAGGGATGGACTGGGACCAGAATTCAACCCAGAGACACCATGATAACGCTGTTATTAAGTCAGTGATGGTCAACATGTGGCTTTTTATGTCTTAATGTCAATTATTATTCCCCAAAAAACCTTACTTTTTTACCTCTTTATACCTATTTTCTTTGGCCATTTTGTAACTTCCTTTGTCCCATTTTTATCCCTTTTTCAAAAAGCTTTAGTTAAATTTTTCCAATAAATATCTCTTTTTTTGTCAATTCTTGCAAGTTCTTTCTGACACTTTTATCCAATGTTTGTCCATTTTTAAGAAAAAACTAAATTGGCCACTTTTCATCCAAATAAGACAACTTTTGCCTAATAAATGTAACTTTTTTCTCTACATTTTGTCTCTTTTTGTTTCACATTTTTGCCCTTTTTCACTTTTGTTTGCCACCCCCTGGTTCCTCTTGATTTGCCCATTTTTGATGATGATGATTTGTCATTGCACATGTAAAGCAACAATATTACATTTCAGTTCCATCCTGTCCAAGAAAACATGAAAAGACCATCACACATAACAATTGTAACATAAGGGTACAGGAGTGGGAGAACCGTGGTTCGCCACCAGGGCAGCGCCCCTTATTTAGATGATAAATGGGACGACAACAATGGGTTGAAGAAAAGGTTAAAAAGGCAAAAACCAAACTAAGCCCTTGTAGAGAGGGGCAAAGATGAAAAAATACAACAGCACGTTGGCACAGGGGATGGGTCGTTAGGATGGGTAGTTCACAGGTCAGCTACAGTACGGCGCACCTCCTGCTGCCTCTGCAGGGAGAGAGGAGGCGTTGGAGCCAGAGGAGGCGGTGACAAAGACAGGATATGTAGTGATGTAGGAGGAGTGAAAGTGTTTGTTGAGATAAGCCTGTTTACTCAGACTCTGCTGCTGACTCACACAGTGCGTCTCAAATGCCAATGAGGTGGGACGGCGAGATGACCTCAAGAGTTTGTTGGCAGAGCCCGATCCAGGTGTACATGGAAAATGAGGGAGAGGTCAAAGCGTTGAATCAGCATTCCTTCCTTGGCAGGCTGTTCACTCAGGGGGAATAGAGAAGGTGTTTTGAGACAGGCTGGCCATAACATGACTGCCAGTCCTACTGTTCCTGGTCAGCTCGATCAATCATCCAATAGTGTGGCCATTTCCTCTGAAACAAACTCTCCACTCCTCTTGAGATGCGTTCACACCGAACGCGACTGGAGTGACTGAAGCGATTAGATTACATTCAAATCAATGAAAATGACGCAACCTCAAGTAATCTCTGCTCAAACGACCGACGTGACTTGTGCAATTTGAAGTTGAAAAATCTGAACTTTTTAAGCGACTTCAAGCGACAAATCCCTCGTCCTTCACTGTCTGTAGAGCGAAGGCTGCAGCCCCTCCCTGTTCCCTCCCACTACAGTGCAGACGGCTGCAGCGAAGGGCTGTACAACTTCCTCAATTTATCAGGGCAAAATTAAAGCAGTTAACTCCTTAAAAACTACAGTAACTACTGATCATTACACATTCTGAGTGAATTCATCCTTTAATAACTCTGTAAGTTGATCATTTAAACTGTAAAAGCGGAGCAAGAAGGAAAAGAAGTGATCAATCCTCTCTCTCTTTCTCTCTACCCTGTCACCAGCTACACACACACACACACACACACACACGAGTGTGTCACACACGTCACTCAGTCATATTAAGGAAGGTTGTGGTCATTATACAGGGTGGATTAAAGAATGAATAAAATATTGTTTTATCCTGTTCTTCTCCGTGTTATTATCACATTATAAAAAAGTTTAAAAATAGCAGGAATTAGTGCTGGTCTCGAACGGTCTTGACGGAAAATCCCGAGTCCGGGCAGCCCGAGTCTGAGACAAGACCGAGTCAAAATGCTTCAGAGTCCGAGACGAGACCAAGACCTTTAAGATTTGCTCTCGAGACCAAGACCGGTCTCGACTACCACAACACTAGTGAACGCACCTTTAAAGTTCACCACAGTGGAATAATCCATCTGAGAATTCTGAGAGAGTTCAGAGAGTTTGGCTCCTGTGGTCGATGACTGCGGCTTCTAATAGTGCTGCCAACGTAATCCATATTTGCGATAAATCAGGAAAATGCCAGATCTAATCTGCAGAAGACCTGATATAAATTCCAATCTGGTGGTGGACGTCTTCCACGTCCTCAGGACTTGCGGACTCTCCCATTGCCCGTCCATCTAGTAGAGAAATTTGAAAAAAGACCAGATAACCAATTCCATGATTTGATTCAGGATCAGGATGTTGATGGAGGCTCCTCTTAGATTAAAACAAGACAAAAACCAAACAAAAGAGCAGCAAGCAGGGAAAGGAGGGAGCTTGGCCAGTCTTCACTGCTTTTTTTGCCACATTTTTGCCACTTTTGGACCATGTTGGCCACCTATTCTGATGTCTGCCTCCACTCGCGGACCGGACCGGCCCACCAGGTCGATGCCCGGTATGCCAGTTGGCCAGCACACCCTAGTTTGGATGTAAATTCTAAACTGTTTTTTATCAATTTTGTGCAGAGACGAGCGATATTGTCTGCCATGGTTTGCCATTGAGAGTCATATCGATTAATATCGTTACCAGATTTTCCACCAATAACAAACATCCGATATGTGCTGTTGTTGACACATTTCAGAAATAAATATGGCAATTTGAGGATGTTTTAGGGGGAATAAATCCAGTGGGACGTCATATTAAAAGTAGAGTTAATTCCATAGAGATATACAATCCAACTTAAAGTTAAGTTGCAGGGGGAACAGTTAGTGTCTGGATTTTAAATCATGGCCTTTTATTCTGGTTTAAACTGGGTTATTAATAATCTGTCATTAATTAGTCACTTTCCTGCAGTCATTCCAGTAGCCTTGGGACATCGTTTCATACCTAGAGAATACAGACTCTGGCAGTTTATCCTACGAAAACTTTTCTGTCGCAGTGATTTGACTTTATATAATTACTCCCTCCCTGTATGTGAGAAACTAAGAACTAATATCCCACACAGGTGGGACGTCGGGCGGTTGTAACTGTGCAATCTGCACATCTAATAGGACCACAGCTGGGGTTGAATATATTATCACAGCCATGGATGGAATGAGAGGAATCACTGACTGAGTGGGGTCGATTAACAGGGCCTAGAAAACCACTCCAATCCAGTTCAGGAACCAATATTGTCATACAAGCAAATATCATCAACAGGAGGAAGATGTGGACGTGTGTGTGTGACCTTGGTAGTTGTGTGCTTCTAATGCAGACATGATGCATGAAACTGGTGGCCTCTGGGCTAATTTTGTGTGGCCCTTAAACAGAATACACAAAATGACAGACAGATAACATGAATGAAAAGCAGAAATAAACCAGGTGATCCTGAAAAATATACAAAATTACAGAAAAACGCACAAAAAAAACAAAATACACAAAAAAAATACAAAAAAATGACTCTAAAATACACAAAACCACTACAAAAACACAGAGAAGTAACTGAAAAATGTACAAAAAAACTGTAAAAACACACAAAAGTTCTTGAAAAAGACAATGCAACAAAAATACAGATAATGACAGAAAAATGTACAAAACGACAACAAAATACACCATAACAGCACAAATATACAAAATGACTCAAAGAAAAAAAAAAACTCACAAAAGAATTACAAAACTACGACAAAAAAAAAAGCGAAAACACAGCAGAAAACAACAAACATACAGAGGACAGAAAAATACACAAAATGACAACTAAAAATCAAATCATATCAACAGAAAAAAATACACAAAATCACTCCAAAAATACACAAAAGTGAATGAAATATGAACAAAAAACACAGAAAAGGTTCCCAAAAAAACAAACACAACAACAACAATTCCAGAAAAATATTTAAATAAACTGACAACTGATTACATCCAAACTAAAGGAATTAAAAACATACTTGGCTTTGGCTCTTAAATGGAGAGCTGGGTTTCTCATTAGTTTTAGTTTATTTAAAGTTAAATAACACACACGAGTGAATCATGACTTTATAATGAGCCGACCAATGAGAGTAAGGTTAACTTAGCCACACTTAAAAAGGAGTCTGTGACCTGCTCATTCTAGCTCTCGTCCTTCAAAATAAAGCCCTGAGCGCTAAAGTCAGACAGATTAACATAAACTCCCACACAGAGCACAACTGTTTAGTGATGCAGAAGTAAAAAATGAGCATCTACTGCTCTCACATTTTTAACAATATTCAGTGAGTGTGGTTGGCACATCTGCATAATGTATTAATATTCCATAGATAATGGAGAAGAAAAAAGCTAATTAAGACGTTTCCTTAATCACTGCTTTGTTAGTGACATTAGAATACAAGGCAACATCTAAGCCATTATCACAGAAATGTGTTGAGAAGTCACTTAGGCTGAATTTTTTAGGATTAAAAACACTTTAATGCATCCGTCCAAGTCCCACAATGCAATGCATGAATAATTTCCAACAACGTGAATAAAGCGAGTGTTTTACAGTGGAGATGAAAACAAACTTTTGAGAGGCAAATCAAAACTTTTCCTTCTTTCTTTCTTTTCTTGCAAATGATCTTTTATTTATTGATCTATGAGGCCTACACGATACGTCTCTATGTGATTAAAAATAAAAAGATCAGCTAACACAGCTTTAATAAAACCTTGGTTTTCAAAGTTACTTTAATCTTTTAATATGTTTTTTTTTTTGGCTCCTTTGAGTCTAAAAGTGTTTCTCTTTTATTAAGAAAAAAAACTAATTCTCCAGATGCAGTGTGAAATGAACATCAGCGTGTTCAGTGTAACACCTCCGACATTTTTCAGTCTTTGAAAAAGTAAGAATTCCAATGATGGTATTGTCTGTCAATAGAGTATGTGCTCTTGTTTTAGTTTACTAAAACAAATGCATTATTTTGTTTGTATAACTCCTTTCCTGTGATGTCACACACTTTGTATTATTCAGAGTGTTTTTCCCCTGCAGGGCCACATGTGCTCAGGATTGAAACGGTCGTTCACAAATGTGCTTCACTGACTGTCGTTGGTACAAAATGTGATCAGTGACCACAGAAAGTATGAGTCAAAAGTGTAGAATCACCTACTGAGTGTCAAAATAAACCAAATAGAACAAGAATCAGACGGTTTGTAAAGCGGTTAGAGCAGAAATGTGCAATAAGACTGAATATCCAAACGTGTGGACAAATGTAAAGTCTGGATATACTGTATTTCTGTTGTGGGTGTAAAATGATGGACTGGTCTCAGTTATGGCCTAAGTCAGACATGGGCAACAGGTGGCTCAGGGACCACATGCGACCCACGGCCTAATTTTGTGCGGCCCCTAAAGTACAAATGCACAAAATGACTCCAAAAAAACAAACAAACTACAAAAATACAACCAACACATACAAAGTGGGAGAAAAGACAACGAAAATACACAATTACTTCAAAAACACACAAAGGGGAATTCATAAACACACAATGACAACAAAAACACAAAAATGACACGCAAAGAATGCTCTGGCAGGCTCTGCCCCAAATGAATCTCTGATATTCTTACTCATGTATAACATGATTGGTATTTTATTTGAAAAATAATCTTTCAAAATATTTTGTAATGATAACGACGACACCTATAACAGTGAGTGAACAATACTGATTCATTATCCAGGATTAAAGAAAACAAAATGAAACATGCAGAAAAAAAAAGACTTGACAATGAATATGTGTGAAATAACTGGGTCATCTCAGTGAACTGGGTCTATTTCTCATGTGAGTTTTCTCTTCACTTTTCTCCAGTCGTTCCAAATCTGTACAAAGACTCATTAGTATCCAAAGGACATAAATCATCAGCGTGCTGCGGATAGGATGCTTTTCAGGACACGCAATGACCCGTTTCTGTCCAATCAGTGGAAACAAACAAGTACCTTAAACACTGACTGTGTGTGTGTGTGTGTGTGTGTGTGTTGAAACTCAAAATAAACCATCACTAAACACCTTCCTTTTCACAAACCTTGGATGCGTTCACACCAGCACACAGAGAACAGAACATGTAATAAGTGTGTTAATGAATTCCAGCTCAGTTCCATATAATTACGGAGGAAAAGAACTGAAAATTCCTAATGGATTTTTTTTTTATTTTTTTCATGTCACAATGATTATTCCAATCCAATCAGTGTGTAACAATTACATGGAAGTGAGTAGATGTGCATGAATCAAATGGGTTGCTTCAGATTTTAGTTTAGATTTCAGATAAGAGATATTAAAAGTGAAAGAAAACCCTAATGGAAAAGAAAATTATATCAATTTATTTCACAAATAAAGTAGATTTACCAGGTCCGGAACAGAACGACGCGATCACAGCAAGTATACAGGCGTAGCTGAGGTACGGCATCCACGATACAACGTCCTGGAGGGAACAAAGAGAGTTGTTTTTTTAAATATAGATTTTTAGAGACAGTGCCCATTGATGAACATATGTAAAATAATAACATATTGTAAATGCACCAGAGTTCGCAAAAACTGCTAATTTGCAGGTCACAAAACAAACACTATTCACAAGGCTTCAAGCACATACTGTAAATTCAACACAATCAGTCAGTCAACAATACAGTGACTCGTACACTGTGTTACCAGTGAATGAGTTATTTGGAAAGTGCACAAAGTAAAACAAAAAAAAACAAACTACTCACAATTAGGGGTGAGAACCTCTGGGTACCTCACGATACGATACGCGATACAAAGCTCACGATAACGATTATCTCACGGTATGCCGATACTACAATTATCGATATATTGGTCAGAAATGAATCTACGATCATTTATGACATAACAAGAAAAAAAAAAAACATTAAGAGAAAAATATAATTTTTATTTAATGTCTCTGAAAGACAATAAATTGAAAAAAGTGTTCTATGAACAGTGACACTATTTTAGTACAACATTTTTGTAAATAAGTGTCAACATACCAATGTAAATGAATAATTTTCTCTAATAGTGCTTTATGTAAACAATAAATAGGGTCTTTATTACCAGTGACACCATTATAGTGAAATATTCCAGTGAACAATATATTGATTCCTTCAACAAACAATGACAACATTTCTGTGAAGACGTACCTGCACATTTTAATGTTTACTGCTGTGTAAACACAATGTAAACATTAAATACTACGTTGGGAGAGGCTGAGGTACAATTCTGGTTGAAACAGTGTTTGCTCATGAGTGACTCTACCAAGGTCGTCACGCAGTCTGAGTCAGTGACCTAGATTCTGACGGGCCACATTTTTTGGCTCGACTACACTCGCTTAAATCCCCAGGTGAGAAGAAAGTAGACGGTAGAGAGTCTGATGACCGAACATGACCTACAAGCTGAGCTGAGAACTAATGGAAAAACACTTTTTAATGGAAAGCCATTGAAGCAGTTTGATATCAGTAGCTAGGTGTCAATTCCCCTTGGAAATGCGAAAAAATCTAAATAACGCAGTATAAATGGTAATGGTAATGGAAACACCTACATTTTGAAAAAAAACATTCAAATATTGCAAAAAATGTTTTTTACGCTTTCATGAGGAGGTTTTTCAGACGTTTTGATACTGAAATATGAAACACCTTTTCCTCAAAAACACATCACAGGACGTGACGTACCTGGTCACATGACCACTTCTCTCCGAGTCAACATGACGTAGTATGTGTAGACAAAAGGAGACCGGGACATTTATTAGCATTATACTTGAAAAAACTATCACGGCCACGTTAGACGTGAAACAACAAAGGAATACAAAGTGTTCTAAGGAGGTTCTGAGCGTCCGTCCTCCTGCAGAGAAGTCTCGCAGGATGAGATTTCACGGGAGTTACAAAGCTCCTGCTCAAAGCACAATTACACTTTGTCAACATTTAGAATTATCGCTTTTATTTCTTCTGTAATGGAAACCCAGCTAGGGATATCAATCATAGTTAAGCTGTACTAGTATTCATAATTTGGAGTGTCTGTGCTCAGTTTAACTACACTGGAATGTCGGGTCTTGAACAATACTCAAGGCTGAATGACATCAAACTAAACCCAGGTCGTACGCAGGGGCGGTCCGAGCAGAAGGAGAGCCACCGAGCCTGATCTAAACTCCCTCGAGCTGCAGCTCATTAAGGGATAAAAGTAGACACCCGAGATATTGCAGCATGCCATCCCCTGCCTACAAAAAACAAAAGCATGAAACCTGATATTATAATACGCGTTGTGAGCAGACAACAGAAAACTGATAGACTAAAACAAGAGAGGAAGTTGAGAGGAACAAATGTCTATGTTAATGATCATCTGACAAAAAAGAAATGCCGATATTGCCAGACAAGCTTGAATCATGAGAAAACACGGTTTGATACAATCAACATGGACATACTGTATAACTATGAAGTCTAGATAAAAGTGAATGGATGAGAGGAGGCCAAAATACTGACCATCAAAGACATCGCAGATGTATGAAAGAAACCAGGAGATCATTAAATATAGACAAATAAATCATGACAAAATATCCCATGACAAGTCATAACACCTGCAAAATAGAATATTTTTTACAACACACAGAACAACTCTATACTATACTGAAGAACAGAAATATAGTAACAGCAGGAAGAATATCAATCATACATTTCATACTGTCTAACACATTTAAACAAACAATTTACAGCAATAGCTATTTCTGAAACCTGGCTTAGCCTGAAACAAACAACAACTGTTGATATAAAAGGCTGTGAAATATTTTCTGTCAATAGAAACAAAAGAAAAGATGGTGGAGTTGCTCTATACATTTATAAAAATTGGAGAAGTAAAAATATGGAAAGTATGTCATTGGTAGTAGATAATATAATGGAATGTGTAACTGCAGAAATACAAACACAAAATGATAAAACATATAATAATAATAAGCTGTGTATAAAGTAAATAAGAAGACAATGTTTGTGAGGACTTTAATATTGATCTATTGAATCCACAGGAGCAAAGAAACACCTCTGAATTCATAAATTCAATGTACAGTTTAGGTCAATGCCCATCTATCACACAGTCATCTAGAATCACAACACACACTGCCACATTATTATTTCTACAAATGTAATTAACAAGAAAGTAAATAGTGGATTGCTTATAAATGACACAACTGACCATCTGCCAGTGTTTGTAATTAACAAAAGACACGGGCTGTGGATATAAAATGATTAGACATAAAACTGAACACGTAATTTATTCATTTAAATTACATCTTGTGAGCCATGAATGGAGTAAAATCTATGTGAAAGATGAAGCATATGATACATTTTTGTCTATAATAACTGCTCTTCATGATAAATACTGTCCTCTGGTAAAGAAAGTAGCCAGAAAGCTGCTGAAAATGCTTGGCTTACAAGAGAAATATTGAATTCATGTAAGAAAAAAAAACTTATTATATAAAGATTTTTTTAAAGAATAAAACAAATGAAGCAGAACTCAATTATAAGATGTATAAAAATAAACTGAAAAGAATCATAAGAGGCAGCAAAAGGACTTACTACAGTAATTTACTGGAAATAACGTTAAATACACATGGAAACTATTGAATGAAATGACTAGAAACAGAGCTGGAAAAACACAATATCTAAAGCATTTCCTAACCTCCAAGAACAGGACAATAAATGATATGACCTTAGCTTCAAAGGAATTTAATGAGCATTTTGTCAGTGTTGGTTCTGCTTTAGCAAGAAATATTATGAGCTCAGGTGATAGAAAAATATACTTGTTACTGAAACCATGTTTTTAAAAAGAACACATGAAGAAGAAATGACTGATATTGTGAAAAGTTTTAAGGGTAAAAAAATCCACAGATTGTGATGGTATTGACATGACATTGATTAAGCAAATAATTGACTGCGTGGTAAAAATCCTTCACACTTATACTGTATATGTAATAAATCTCTGCAAACTGGTCATTTTTCAAGATGGCTACCAGTGCTATTAGATGGTTATCATATAACCAAAAAATGTGTGGATCGGGCCAATCAAGGTGACAGCGGAAATGTCTGGTTCGCCCAAGTCGGAATATGTGCATCCCTCCCAGGTAGAGTCAGGACTGCGCCTGCTAGAAGTGAAACACTCAATCGCGGTGCAAAAAATTGCTTATTTTGTTAAAAAATGTGGCACCACCAGACGTGTTTTCCCCCCCAAGTCCGAATAAGTGGTTTGTTTTCAGCTAGAGGCTAAATTGCGCCCGTAGGAAGCCGCGGAAGTTTGTTTTTTTCCTGCGCCAGGTGTAACCTCGGTCAATAGGAGAAAGCAGTATCAAAGTGGCTCCCTTTTGCTCATACTCCTCTGAGGTTACCCCTGGTGCAGGAAAACACCAACCTTCCACGGCCTCAGGAGGACCAGACCTTTCTGCTGACACCTTGTTTGGCCATCCAAGCATTTTTGGATTTTTTGAGGCAATGACTGTTTTTCCTCTAGCGGGCGCAGTTCTAACTCTGCCCAGGAGGGATGCACATATTTGGACTCGAGCGGACCAGACCATTCCATTGATACCTAGTTTGGCCCAATCCGAGCATTTTTTGAATAGTAATGGCAGCCATCTTGAAAAATGGCTGCCATACTGAATTTTTGAGTGGCCATCGCCTTTTTCCAAAATAGTGGCCCTTAAAGAGGATTTGTGCCAAATGTCATGCTTTTATACCAAAGTAAATGATTGTTTTACTAATCTGCTACACTTAGAACTATAGAACTCAGTTTTGGAGCAGGTTGAGTGTTTACCCTTTAATCTGCTGACGTCAACGTCAGAAGGACGTTGAAAGTAATGAAATAAAACATGTACTGGCTATAAGAACCTATTCAAGTTGGTTGCAACACGTGAATAACCAGAAAAGAAAAAGAATTGTGACGTATATGTGCTCAATTTTGGTTTACTAGTGAAGCGAAAGGTGTCACTAGTTAGCATTATATGCTAATAATGCAAAATAAACTCAGGCTTGTCATTGGCTTTTTATACAGTATTCCAACCAATCAGTGAGCTGGATTACCCTCCTTAACCTTCCTACTTCATTTACATTAGCTCTACTAGTACTACCACGCTTTTGGCTTTACTAGTAGCAGTAGACTAAAAATATTCTACTGTACTACTAGTGAGATATTTTGTGTGTACTAGTACTTAGTACTAGTAAACACAAAATGTTTTAATAGTAAAAGCAAAATCATCTGCTAGAAGACAATTTTGTGTCACTAGTACTAGTAAAGCTTTGAATTTTCACTAGTAAAATATTTTAAACCAACTGTAGTACGAGTAACACAAAATTGTAGATGATTTTTCTCTACTAATAAGGTCTACTTGTGCACAAATGCACCAAGAACTGTTAATAATTGAACATATTTGGTTTTCTAGTACAACTAGCAAAATCAAAATATCACTAGTAGTACTAGTAGACTTTTTTCTACTAGTACTAGTAAGGCTAAAATATCCACTAGTAGTACTAGTAGACCTAATGCAAATAAAGTAGGAGGGATTATAACCAAATCCAGCTCCTTGATTGGTTGTATTGGTTTCAAAAGCTAGTGTTGTGTTCAAGACCACACTATCCGAGACCAGAATGCACCGAGACCAAGACAAGACCGAGACTTCCGGGAGCCGAGACCGAGTCAAGACCATAAACAATTTTTTTATTTTAATTTAAAAAAATATATAAATAGATAAAATTCTGACAAGGTTCGACAGTTAAATAACATTCTCTCTTTAATTCCACTTTATTTTAAATACATTTGACGGACAAAAAATGTACTAAAATATTAAAACTACTACTGCTACTGATAAATTCACAATTATTCTACATATTTGAAAACAATATTTTTACGTCAGCTGAATGTACAGCAAGTGTTTAAAAGCATTTCTGCCAAGAAATAATGATTCTTTATTCTGATTCTTTGAGTTGTGCAGGTCAACAGGTCACAGATTTCACAAGATCATTTTTTAGTTTGAAAAAGCCTTTACACAGGTTATTTTTATTCATTCATTTAGTTGATATAGTTTAATTTGGTTGCTGTAATGTAACTAGAATATAAAATTAACAAAGGTTTCCAGCTGTAACTTGTAAGGGCAAAATTGGTTAATTATGTTTACAAATACATTTATTCATACAGTATATTTCCTCATAGACCTTATTCTTTTTAAGGCTTTAAGTTGAGACTTTTCATTTCTGTTGTCTCATGTTTTCTGCTCTCTTCTGGAGGTCAGCCACATTCTTCCCAAAACACATCTTATCCCTCAAGCTACACACAATGGCACCACACACACGCACATAGTCACACATACACATCCAATACACACATTCACACCATACACACGCACACACACTATCAAGGACAGATACCGGGTGACGCCATCTCCGAACAAACAGAACATCCTGACTTGACCTCCTCCCTGCCTTCTTCTTCGTATCTCTCGAGGTGGGGGTAGAACAGAAATGTGTGTGTAAAGTGTGATCTTTACACCTTGGCCCGGAGTCTTTTGACCATCCTTGTTGTGGGCTGCCTTTCATTCTTACAGGATGGAAGCTTCTTTTGTACTCTTTTCTTTTAGTTTTATAATAAATATTTTTTATATAAAATCATCACGCTTCGACTGGACTCCATCATTCAACCAGAGCAATAAATCATGTCTCCAAATGAGGTCAACCGCAAATTTGCCGTGACAAACTGTAAAAGTGAAACTTTCTGAAATAAAACAACAAACAAGTTGTCATCAGTCTAAAAAACTACAGGTAGATGTGAAACTAAATAAAACAAACTCAAACCCTGGAACAGTCATGTGATAAATCAATCAATAGTTATTGTTGAGAATTATTATTATTATTCTGATACAGTGGAAACAGAAACTATAAAAAATAGTTATATTGTGAACCTGTTTATATTGTGGGGAACATATTATATACATAAATGTAATTGGAGTCTAAAGCCACAAAAAAACACCACTTTAAAAAGAAAATAGACTAATATAAGACCTCTTTACAGTTATTTGACTCATTCTGCGCATGTGCAACTTGTGGCGATGACGCGTTGGTGACGACATAATCCAAGATGGTGGCAGCCTGGACTACACCCGACACTATTTAATAAAAGCCTTTAAAGACATAGATATAATGAAAAGAGTGGATGGACAGAGACATAAACATGCAGACTTTATAATATCATCAGTTTATCATTTTACCAGTTGTTAGAGCTACTGTCTTTACCAGGGAGATAATATTTATTACTGCTGATTGTTTTCTGGAGTTTTACTGGGATTTTAACCGGTGATTAGTTCATATCTCCCTTGCGCTCCGCGGTCCAAACTGACACCGTAGCCAGACACACACACACACACACACACACACACACACACACACACACACACACACACACACACACACACACACACACACACACACACACACACACACACAAACCAAAACACACACACACAAACACACACACTCACACACACACACACACACACACACACACACACACACACACACACACACACACACACACACACGTCACTCAGTCACATTAAGGAAGGTTGTGGTCATTATACAGGGTGGATTAAATAATGAATAGAGGATTGTTTTATCCTGTTCTTCTCCGTGTTATTATCACTTTATAAAAAAGTTTAAAAATAGCAGGAATTAGTGCTGGTCTACAACGGTCTTGACGGAAAATCCCGAGTCTGAGACGAGACCGAGTCAAAATGCTTCAGAGTCTGAGACGAGACCGAGACCTTTAAAATTTGGTCTCGAGACCGGTCTCGACTACTACAACACTATCAAAAGCCAAAGACAAGCATGAATTAGCATAGAATGTTTACTAGTAGCACTAGTGACACGTTTTGCTTTACTAGTAAAGTGCACTAATAAACCAAAATTGAAATTGTAGTCCAAATGTGAGCACTGGTAGTGACTGATGTCACTATGTCATACTTATGCTCAAATGACTCTCTATATCTTATACTTAAACTCTGACATGGAGAAAATAAAGCACTGCTTACCTGGAAATTAAGGAAGACTGTGAGTAAACTGAAGAAGATCGCCATCGCAGAAAATCCAAATATGAGAAGAGGCCTCCTTCCAATTTTTTCTATCACTAAACCCTGAACACAGAACAGAAACACAACAGATAGGAAGAGGTTAGCGATACTCATATGGTTATGGTGAACTCATCATAGTTTATTTTTTTTGCTTTATATTAAGTTAAGAAGTAGATCAAACTCAAATATCTGCTTCTGTTATTAAAATAATAATAATATGTTGTTGTCTAATTTGTTTCAAATTCAGGAAGACACAATGTCAGTGTTTTCTAACCAGAGGTACGTGTACCCTTAGGGGCACTTGAACACTTTGCGGGTGGTAATTGAAAATATTAATGACTTTATGTATGACACGATGTGATGACGCATTAAGTCAGTTTGTCTGTACAAAATCACTAATATGTTGAAGGTTACCAACCTTATTACCAAATATTCAAGCAAATATGATTCATATTTAGCCGTAAAATGTCAGAAAATGCAAGAAAGCTGCTCAGTTTTTGTTTCATCGGCAATTTCATCAAAAACCATTGAAAGACCAACATTGTTGAACCAGGCTCAGAGTTGGAAGCATTCTTAACTGCTTGGTGTTAGTGGACAGAAAGAAGGAGGAGAACAGAACATGATAGAGAGAAATAACAGGAGCAGAAATAAGTCCACACTCGTCCTCAGTCTGTCTCATAAATAATGTATGACAGTGACACAGAGTCAAGAGGTTAGTGATCGACACAACACCATCCATCATTCTACGGTCACTTCTTGCTCTCCACCCACAAGTGTCTTTCTGGATTATGGATGAAGTGCACACACATGTACACATGAGATGATTCCCAGTGGGACCTGAGAGGGCTCGAGAAGCTTCTACAAGGCAAAGCTCTCACAGTGTCACAGAGCTACAGTAGAAATGTAAAAAGGTCACAAGTGTTGGTTCAGAGTGTATGTCTATTCAGAGAGAAGATGAAGAGCAAAGTCTTTATTATTATTATGGGTTGCAGAAATACATTGAATATTAACAGTAAAAAAACTGCATTGGATGGTTTTAGAATCCACAACAAGCAAATAATGGAACAAATCACATTACATTTGAATTTAACTGCATCGGTTCTGCTCAATGCGGCGATGATTGTAAAGTTATGCTATGCTAAAATGAACAGCAACTTTTAGCATCAAACAAGGTTTAAAAAACATATGTGAGTTTATTTTATGTTTGACCAGATTTACGGTTAAATGTATATATATATATATATATATATATATAAATGTTAAAGGTCCATTAAATGTGAATGTTGAATGTTAAATGTTTATTTAAATCAAAATGTTAAATCAAAATCTAAATGTTAAATGTAAATGTTAAATCTATATCTAAATTGAAATGTAAAATGGTAAATGTAAATGTAAATGTTAATCTAAATCTAAATGTGAAAGGTTAAATCTAAATATAACCATTCAATGTAAATGTAAAATCTAAATGTAAATGTTCAATGTAAAATGTAAAATGTAAATGTAAATGTTAAATATAAATTTCAATATTAAATATAATGTCACTGGTGAAACTAAATATTATAGATGAATGTCAACACACTGTATGTATCACGCTGGCCCCTGTGGACACAAGACATTTATGTCCAAGAAGACACACACACACACACACAAAAAGCAAGAGCCATGGCTGAATATTTATGAGCCTGTCCTCCTGCCTTTACGTGTGTGTGTGTGCGTGCGTGCGTGCGTGCGTGCGTGTGTGTGTGCGTGTGTGTGTGTGTGTGTGTTTCACTGTGTATTTCTCCGGTTACATTGGCTAGCTGCGTGTGCAGGTTTTACCATCCATCACAAACAGCTGCACAAAGTGTACGACTTGCATAAGTCCCAGAGCGCTGTACTATTCTGTCTGAAGGTTAAAAGATTCTCCTAAAAAAAACTTTTATTCTGTAAGATTTGTGACAAGTAGTAAGGTACTGATAGAGTGCTAGTGTGTAATAAATGTGTAACGCTGCGGTAAACCTGTCCAAGGTGTGTACCCCCCCAATCACCCCATAAACACTTGTATTACCCTCACAGGGATTATGAGAAGGATTTATTAAAGTGAAAAAGTGACTTAGTTCTGCTTTAAAGTTCTACGTGTTGGTATCGTAGCCTGAGGTAGGACCAGAGTAGCCTTAACCTTCATAATAAAAGAAGTGCCTGATTAGCTCATTACAGAGCTAATTTCCTGTAGTTTTTACTGTAGGAGGAGTTTGAGATTCTTGCCAGGGGGGGCAAAAGAAAAGATAATTAAATATATAGATTTGTGCCAACCACAATATGTGTAACATATACAATAATACAAAATGATTAGTATCACAGTTGGTAATGTTGACTACAAAACTTGTGTCGAGGCGTCGTTTAATGTTGTAAATTCATGTTAAAATCTTTCTGCTTCATTTTTGTTGCAGTACCGTACATGAACTGCTGGCTGCAGTGTCGCGTCACCATTTACATGCAGAAGAAGGATTGCGCAACAGAAGAAGAACCAACCTAAAGTCTCAAAAGTTTGTGACCATTTGATGTTAAAATACTTTTTTTTGAGAAAATGATCCATAAGGCTGACACTGTCTTTAACTGATAAAAATAATCGTCTCCAGCAGCTTCACTTTTCTCAAATGCCACTAACATCGACATGTCTCTGAGTAATAATAAGAAAATAGTTTTCCAGGTGGTTTCTGCTATTTGAAAAATGACGTAAAAGTGCATTCTTTCATTACCAAATGAATGTGTCTGGTGTGGAGCCTTGGACTTTAATCTAATTTAAACTTTCATCAGGACTAAGCTGTATTTCCTCTGAAGCAGGCAATCTAAAAAGTGGCCAAAGAAGATTTTCACTTTTTAAGCCACAAATTGCAAAGTGAGGTCGATGGAAGGCTTTTCCTGCTGGTTATCTAACTGGAAACATGATGGTCTCCCACTTTCTTGCCAGGAAATGCACCCGTCAAGCTCAGCACTTAGTTTATTACATGGTTTTGGTTTGGCTGTGCCACTCTTCTATTCACATGTTAATATAATGACAGAAAAAGGTGGAAATGATACCTTTGACTGAGTCACATAAAAGTACGATTCCAGCAAAAATGTTTTTCCTGCTTCAGCTTTGACTGTTTCACAAAGTCTGTTCTAGTTTTTCTTTTCTTTTTGGGATAAAAAAACGAACCAAAACCTGTTTTGTGGAGAGCAATTTGCCTCTGGAAGGAACAATTACTGAGTCATGTCTGGTTCATAGTCGTATCATTTCCACAAGACGTACTGTAAACCATCCCTCGACTATCAAACAATTCATTGGTATTTTATGTGATTTAAAGGTTGAAATGGCCACCTGTTTTGATATCTCATGTAAACAATATTTTATCAACAATTTTGTAAAATGTGTGGATGATGTGGATTTCTTGTTTTTGCTCCAAAAAAAGTTTCCCAAAGTGCGTTACTATCACATTTCTGGTGTTTTCACTGGAGAAGAAACAAAATAATTCACAATTTTCTACTGGACTCCAAAGGGATGTAAAATATCTCGCAAATTTCCCACAGGAACTTAAATTCTGGAATTTTGACAATATTCAAAGATATTTCATGGGAATTATTTATTTAAATTAACCAGAAATGTATTTATTAAGTTATTTTAAATCAGCGTATCATATCCAAATAACAAATATTGGCATCCATGCAAAAATAATGTGTGAAATAACATTTATTTGGAAGTAGAACTCGAAAAAAATTGCAGGGTTTTTAGTTATATTTTTGTATAATATTTTTGTAATATGATGGAAGTTATTTTTACTATTGAATTGTTGGAACAAACCTAGTTTTTCCAAAATCCTGCTCAATCCTCAAATTATTTGACAGAATTTCCAGAAAAATGTTAATATTGCCATTACTTGTCACCTCATCAGTGCCTTATATATACTGTACACAATATACTGTACATGCTTTTATATCATGTATACATGGAAATACAAAGTAGCACCAATGTTGAAAGGTTCCATTCCCCACCTCTGCGGCCCACGTGAGACTAAAACTGAACTAAAACTAAAATGATGTAGAGCTTTGCCTCCATATCAGAGAGACATTGATTATCGACACTGAACACGTTTCTATTGCAAACAAACAGCAGCAGCAGCAGCTGTTTATGATGATAAACACTGAGTCAAAAGATTCGGAGACTTTATGCTTCATTGCGTCTGTCATATAGAAACTTTCTGCGCTGCCTCTTGAGATCAACTACAGTGTTTATCTACATAGTTCAGGCTCCAAACCTGGAATTACCTTCTGATGATTACCAGAGATGACACTTGCCATCGTCACGCTAGAAATGCAAAATCTGCTGAAGAATTAATGCCAGATTTGCCTGATTTCACTGAGTCATTTTTAACTAAAGCTGAAAGCTATTTTTTTTTACATTTTATTTAAACTTTTCTTGTTATTTTTCTGTGTTCTGATTGAGTTGTAGTGAAAATGGATTACACAAGTAAGTTGTTCAGGCTATATTATAATAAATCCTTTATTTGAAGAAGAACTTATTCTCACTCATCACATATTGATGTTCGGGGGGATTCCCTTGGGGTCAGCCCGTGGCAAATTGCCTTATTTCAAGATAGATTGTGGCTTTACAATTGTTTTTATTACATTTTTAGTGAGAAATGTATCCATAACTTATGGTTAGGGCGAGGGTTTGAAGTCATATTTTAAAAAGTTGTGGTGAAAAGCAGCTTACGGACCCTCAGCATCACCAAAGGGGTACAACGTGCCTTGATTACTGACGCTAAAGGATTGTTCCAGAATGTCAATATGTGACGAGTGAGACTGGGTTGCATCAAATGCCTGCAAGAAACTAAGAATATTTTCTGAACAATTTGAGCCCATTTTTGCTCATTTTTACCCTTTTTTTGCAACTAAACCAAACTTTCCATATTTTAACCCATTTTCATCACTTTTTCTTGCCATATTTTTGCTCCGTTTAATGCATTTTTGCGACATTACTCCCATTTCTGACACTTCTACAACACATTTAAATGCCTATTCTGCACATTTTTCCACCTTCAAGAAATGTTTAGCACCTATAAACCCTTTCACCACTTTTCCACCTAATGTCACATACAGTATGCTGACCCATTATTGTCACTTTTAACCTCTTTTCACCATTTTTCATGCTTATTATTGTCAATTTAACCACATTCACAATTTGCACTAATCATTCCTACTTTTTTCTGCCACTTTTAAGCCAATATTAACACTTTCAACCCTTTTTACCACTTTTTCTGTCTGTTTTTGGCCACTCTAGTTTGTAACATTTAACATATTTCTGTAGTTTTTAAAATCCTATTTCACCACCTTATCCACCATTATTGGTCACTTTTTAACTCAGTTTATCTGTGAATAAAACAATGATTTCCATCTTTAAGATGACTATAATAATAATAATAAATGTTCCTGGATAACAGTGGATATTATTCAGATGAATAAATAAATGTGGTTATCACAGATTCATAGAACAATAGACCATCATTTTACTGACTTTATGGATGGACCCCAAAAATCTCTCCCCTTTATTCCCCCTTATAGATGGTCCTGTCTCCACATGACTGTTCTATAATGTTCATGTCTATGTTCAACCACCTTCAGCTACACTGGGGGTCCCTGCTCTATGGGACCTTTATTTTGGGGCTCGTGTGCTCTTACACTCTCTTCTGTGACATCCAGCGTCACAGAGAAACTAACAACCATCAACAACATTGTAAAACAGGTGAAAGTGTTTGTTTTTTGGCAGCTTTGTGTAGCAGCGAGTATTAGTAATAGATTAAAGCTGAAACAACCCTGCGGCGCATTCATTGATCTTATTAACAAGCACACAGCAAGAGATCCAGGGATGAATTCAGTTTGAGTTTCCGACACAACAAGGAATAAAAAGCATTTCTGAGGCGAACGTCGATTCGTTTGAATATGATACCTATTAGAAGATGTTATTATTTCTCACTGAACGTCAAAGTTTTTGCGAGACTAAAAGAAAGAAGCTTGTCATAAGTTTCACATTGGTGAAATCCAAATAAAGTTGAACTTTTTAAGTTTAAAGCAAGTTTCTTATTTTACAGACGTATGTTTAATATATGAGACGGCAACAACATGTTAATATGTGATCAACTAGCCTTTGTTGAAGGATTAAAAAGCTATAAATGTGCATGACACTGCATTGAGAGCAGGAGCTTCTATAAAGTTCTCTGAAGTCACTCATCTGCTACTCTGTCACACAATGGAGTCTAACATCTACCATTAGCGTGAATGTATAAATGCTAAAACAGGAAGATAAGCACAGTCCATTAGCGACGTTGTTAAAAGGGAACCTGTCGTGAATCTTAATCATACGCTCCATTAAAGGATCATATGTAATCCTAGAGCAGGGGTCACCAACACGGTGCCCGAGGGCACCAGGTATCCCGCGTGAACCATGTGAGGAGCCCTCAGGAGCTCTAGTTACCAATGAGCTCCATCTAAAGTCTGGTTTAATTTTCAGGATTTAAACTCACAAAGATAGATATAAATATGATAAATATAAGATTATTATTATTATTTTCATGTTTGTTTGACCGTTCGCTGTTTAGACCGGACGGCCGCGGCTGTGTTGAAAGCAAACAGTGAAAAATCTCCGCGGATACAGAATTATAACACACATATCTCAAAACACGCCCTCACCACACATGAGGTATTTATAATAAAAATATACTAAATGAGTAAAATAACACCAAAAAACTAAACAATATTTATACAAAACAACAACAGAAATGCACAAAAATATACTGTACAAAAAGGCTCCAAAATGACTCCAAAAAATATACAATACAGAAAAACACGCCAAACAACAACAAAAATATGACAAAAACTCAAAATACACAAAACTAAATATTTATACAAAAAATACACAAAATGACAACAGAAATGTGCAAAACTACACTAAAAAAGATACAAAAATACACAAAATGACAAAACATACATTACAGCAAAATACACCAAACAAAAAAATAAATAAAATTAGTTAAAAAAAAAAAAAAACACATTTATCATGCTCATGTCCCATAGAATTAAACCAGGGAAAAAACACACACGCTGTTTTACTTTACACCTACCCTTAATAACACTACAGAGTACAGAGTATGTACACCTCTTTGTACATCCAACCTTCAAACACATACTCATTTGGCCATAATTGACAACTCTACTTAAGCTCCTCCCACTATATGAATACATACTTCCAACGGGCACTGTACTAGTTTTTAAAAACACAAGGTGGATTTTCTACAAAATTTAATGAAAATTAAACAGTTGTTTAAATAAAGTTTCATGTTGAAACCTCAACATTTTCTACCTTTTACTTTTTCACAAATAAATTTATTGAAATGTTCAATTTAAGGAAAAAACGTATTAAAAACACACAAATACAAAAACACGACAATAAAATAGAATCCCTCCCCCACCCTTAAACCCAGCCTTCACTCTATTACAACAAAGTTAGTTTCTACAAATCAAAGTCTTTTACCTATGGCGTAAAAAGGGAAACCAACTGTCTTTAAAAGGTAAGTACACCCCTGCCTTCTGCTGAGCTGCCACTAGGATGGAAATTCATAAAAAAAAACCTTGATTATGGGCGTGCTGTAGCAGTAAGACACACCCAGCTACTTTCAGCAACTGCCCCCTCCCATTTGTCCCTGCACACATATTTATAGGAGAGGCGGGCCAACAGTTAAAGCGATGACGCAGGGATTTCAAGGGCTTACCGTTCAACCAAGTAGCAAAATTCAGTTGTAATAGCCGGCGTTCAACCCTTAGTGACCATTATACCGAACATTTTACAGCTAAATCATTTTATTAAAATGTGAAGAGTGGGACTAGGATCAGTCAACAGCACTACATAATACCAAAATACATATATATATTCAGCAGAAAACAGTTTGTTTGGGGTGTACCTACTCTTTAAAGTCCTCAAGTTTTCCTTTGGCCATATAAGTCAGTTTCTCCAGTTACTGGACATTTAGTTTAATCCCAGCTCTGTCTGTGTCCTTCCATTTCAAAGCAATAACATATTTCGTCTGCACAAGGCAAGCAATGACAAGTTTCCTGTTCTCTGTATTGTATTTGAAGCTATTTGGAAAAAATGTGCAGTACTCAGAGTTTACCATCAATGGGCATTTCACATTCAATCAAACACAAAATGGCTGCACAAATTGCTTCCAATAGATTTGAAGTTCCTCACACTGCCACATCCAATAATAAAGTGTCCCCTTATCTTTACTACATTTCATACAGTTATCAGGGGTATTAGGGTTGAAATGATGGAGTTTCACTGGTGTGATATAGGTTTTAAACAACCACTTGTACTGAACTAATCGAAATCTTGTGTTGACAGTTTTTGTGCGAGTTATTCCACTCCTTTTCTGAAATGTTTCTATCTCACATCTCCAGACTTGTAAATATAAAAGACTACTTACTTTTGAAGCTGCAATCAAAATATTATAACATTTGGAAAGCAAGCCCCTGTTTTAATGATGGTCAACAGCCATATTCTCTATAGTAGACAATGGGTGATGCACAGACGACTTCAATAAAATGGTAACAAAACTCCTGACCTGCAGATACTTAATAAAAATGTTTCTTTAGAAAGTCATATTTGTTTGTCAACTGTTCAAAAGACATTAGAACTCCATCATTGTACAAATCCCCTGTTTTACACACTCCTTTATTCATCTACATTTTAAAGCCCATATCAGCGCGTACAAGTTTGTCACCCATTGCCCCAAATGTGTGACAGAGGACTCCCCATTCAAAACAATTGCGTTTTTTGTATTTTTTAGCAGTTGCTTAGTTTCAGATGAGTAAACATAGGATTTTAATGACAATTCTATCCAAGAAGGATTATCCTTAGGTGACAAATAGGAAGTAGCGACACATAATTGAGCTGCCCAGTATTACACCTTCATGTTAGGCAGTCTAACCACCCCTCGGTCGATAGGTATATACAGCAGAGAAAGGCGTATCCTGGGTCCTTTATTTCTATACCTTTCTAAGTTACTGTATGCCTTCCTTATTATCTTACCCTCTAATTAAAGTGAAATTAGAAAATGTCGGATTTAAGAAGTGCTTTTCTAACTGGTAGCCCTCCCAACTATACAGTACTTATGAAGTAGCTCAGTTTAGTCTGGTAACAAAGGTCCTTGTAGAGCAGCCAGGAGAAGAAACTTTCGTCGTATGGAAGACACTATTGCCGCCATTTTGTTCAATCTACTTCATCAAGTCCACTTTAATTAGTGGCCCCCAGGCCAGAACCGGCACACTCGAGCCATATGTCTGGCCCGCACCTACCCTGACACTACTACTACCCTACCAAAAAAAATTCAGCCAAAAATGCCCCAAAAAAGGTCATTTTTGGTTTTTGGACAAAACAATTTTATTTCACCACAGCAACGCGATTGAAACAGGAAATCCCGCGGTTATTATGTGTGTGTAGGAGGTCACGTCTATGACAGAAACAGTTTCCTCCTTTTTCCCTTTCAAACAGAGACAAAGAGACTGTTCGTTCTCCCCCCACTGCTCCTGAAAGCACATGGCCTTTGTGCTCTACTGTTCTCCAAGAATTAACAATGAAACATCCTAAAAGCAGACACACATTTCTGATAAAAGTTTGAAATGTATTTTTCTACACTGTCAATAACTGTTTTATTCACAGGAAATCAAGGACATTCCTAGAATAAGATCATATAATTGTTTTTACAGTAAAAGTGTTCCTAAACAATATCTTTCATTAACTTTGCATAAAGTTTATCATGTTTGGTGCCAGAATAACTAGGAAAATATGATCTCTGCTTTCGTCTCGTGTTGAAAGTTATAATCTAACTGGTTTCTGAGTTATATTCATATTTCTTGTCCCAAAATGTTTCTCATTCATTCATCTCTTATCACACATATATGATAGCCACAACCCACAAAACATCCAAAGCAATCTAATTGGCTCCCGAAAACACGTCGACCAATAGAATCGCTTAGACCACGATAAAACCGAAGCGCAAAATTCAAATCATTGGATTTCGGTGGTGCTGGCGCTCCGGCCCCACTGCAGTGTACGTTATTCTCGTTTGTCAACTTTTATTTTCTTTGTAACCTCAAAGTGTTTTCTTTCATTAGACCTTTTATATAAAGCACACTGCGCTGAAGAAGTCCATGCAAGGTCAGTTCTCGACTTGTGGTGAAGAACACAAGTCAGAACCAGTGGAAACCTGCTGACTAAACAAGCTGTGAAACACGCTGAACAAGGAACAGGGCCATCGGTCCTATCACAAGCCAGAACCAAGCTTTTCTCCTCAGACTTTTCTTCAACAACCCGTCTGCCACAAGAGACGGACCACCGACCACGGACCCATCAGAACCGAGGTACTCTGGATCTCAAATTATAATCGTGCCAAAACTAATCGCAGCCACATGGTTCCACACTGATCTTCTCATAGCTCTCTCACACACACACACACACACACACACACACACACACACACACACACACACACACACACACACACACTGAAGTCATGCTACTTTCCTTCCTTCTTTCTTTCTCTACTAAGCTTTTACCTTTAAAGTGTAAAAACATTTATCCTTAGTTTAGTGAGCGTAGCGCTCTTTTAGCTTTATTGTGTTAGTAGGTTTTAACTTGTTTTGATTAATAAATGTTTATATTTTGAGAAGTTGTCTGTGGTTTATGAAAATATTACAATCATAAGGTTTGTTATATGGAGAGTAGACAGTCTTGACAAGAGTTCATAACCCTGGATGATAAGGTATTAATAACTAATTAAGTGATCTGAAACACTTTAACTCAATTTCAGATGGCACCTCTTGGCAAATTACTGCAATATTAATAATAATTAATATTATAATTCTTATTCCTCCTTGTCCAAGCTCATCCCTCTACATGTGTCTGGATACGGGCCAACGTGTGCGTGGAGCGGCCGAATCTCCACACCTCTGAGCACTAAAGCCTCTTCTAAGCAGAGGTTAAGACGGAGCTAAGACAATAAAAGGTTCACTCTGGTGCTCTTTACAGTATGTTTCTGTCATGTCGACACCTGAGGCGTGCACCCCACTAAAATTCCAAACTTTGCACCAGAAGTATAAATTTGGCTTTAGTGTGTGCCAGCGCATGTTTCAGAGATCCTCAACTACGGTGTACATTTTGGGACATCCTCAGGTCTCAGAAAGAAGTATCAGGAATCCGGACAACCTGTGTCATTTATCAGACCAAACAGACTCATGACTCAGCAAAACCTCTGTCAGATGAAAAGGCCTCACCTGGTGATCCAAATGGACTCATGACTCAGCAAAATCTCAGTCATATCAAACGGCCTCACTTATCAAAGTGACACAACCTCAGGCTTTAAAATAAAAGTTGTAAAACACAACATGGCGTTGTATTTTGAAGAAACCGGAAATAGATGTGATGTCATCAATAAGCGCTGCTTCTGATATGTGAGTAAAGTTGAAAAGCTGTTATTTTACTTATTTATTTTTACAGGTTAAGATATATCAACGTTTCATTTAGCTAAATATTTATTAATCAAATAATACATTGATATATCTTAACTTTTAAAAATAAAAGAAAAGAACAGCATTTCTATTAACTTCGTCATGTGTACCTTTGATTCTATCAAAATAAAATGCCATGTGATTTACATCCTGAGGCCGTTGAGTCTGATGACTTTTATTTTGGCAGTATCAATTGACGGTGCTTGTTTTGATAAGTGAAGCCTTTTCATCCGAAGGAGGTTTTGCTGAGTCATGAGTCCGTTTGGTCTGACACATGTTAGAGGTTTCCTCACTCTGAGACCTCAGGATGTGCATTTTTATTTAATCCATACATTAGTGGGGTCAAGTTAATAATATTTTTTATTTTGTATGTTATTTTATTATGTGCATTGTTGGAATGTCAGAGATAAATACATGTTTTCATATATTTTGAATTGATTTATTCTTTTAAGCATTAATATTAATTCAGACAATTTTAATGCTTTAATATTAGTCAGGTTAGTACTCAAACTTCTCCTCTGGTTCTCCTGTTTCTTGTGTTGTGGTCTGTGCATCAGTATTATGGGTGTACCGGGAACTCAAGCAAAGAGAAAGGTTCCGCGCTGGAGTGAAAAAAAACCCCCAGAACATTTAAACGCGTGTAACATATTAATCAATCACAATAAACGCGATAAAGTCTGAGCACTAGTTGTAATATTTTTTGAAAGCCAATGGCAAGCCTGAATTAGCTTTATCTTGCCTCCTTATCAGCATATAAGGTTTACTTTTAGTACCTGTGACACTATTTGCTTCACTATTGAAGTTACATAATAACCGATGTTGATTAATCGGTGATATATTTAATGGAGAAAAGCACTACAGAAAGTGAAATAAAAAGGAAATTAAGAAAGACCAGGATCAAAGACATGGATTGATAAAATCCTTCCAAAAATGTAATTTAAATGTTTTTTTTCAAACACATATTTTGTTTGTTGGTAATACATTAAATACATTTGATATTATACACAGGACTAATGCAAGCACCCTTTCATGCACATTTCTCTAAATATCTGAGTGCACGTATTTAAAGTTAATTAAGCAACTATGCAACCAAAGCTTTATGAAATAAACAGCTTTTCATTTCTGCACCAGGTCAGACAGCAGCGGTGTCAGTGATTCATTGTATCTACAAGAGTTTTTTTTTTTTTTTTTTAAACAAATGTATAAATAAATAATTGTACAAAAGCGCCCGGCACCGGCAGACCCCCGCGACCCTGTGAGACAGGAGCAAGTGGGTTTGAAAATGGATGGATGGACAAAAGCGCCCACAGCACGCCTGTAATTAAACCACCTCTGCCCTGCATTCCACCCCCTCAACTGAAGACAATCATCAGCATATGTTTTGACTCCTACCAGACCCTGGATGACAAAACTCAACAGAATACAGCATAAGATAACGCTTTGTTTCTTATTGCTGATTTACATTTTGACTCAAGTTGTTCAAACTTAATTATGAGTTGTTGTTATTTTTTTTAATGATGGCACAGAAAACTCAGTGAACATCCATAAAGTTGGTGAAACTAATTACTGTCTGGAAAATGAAAACTGTGAGGTAACAGACCTCAGAACAAACCAGTATCAGAACAAACTCAAAGTAATAAAATACATAAAAAGGTTAGTTTGAAACATAGCCTGTATTAATTTATCCTCCTTAATGGTTTTCCCTTGGTTTGAAAATGTGTTCAGAATCCAAAGTTTGGTCAAAGCCAATCGTAAAAGTTATACAGTAAACCTACACAATATCCTGTAAGTCAACACCTTATTGAGCTTCTTGTTTAAACTTTACATAACAGTACTTACACTACTTAGCACCCATGCTAACAGTTACAGTATCAGGTCAAAGTCCATCTACATTTACCATGAGACTGCAGATATACATTTATGGTGTGGTGAATACTTATCCTATAGTTTATTTTGTAAAGTTTCATTAAATTAAAGTTGGAACGTGGTCCAGCTAATGCTTGGGTGAAGAGGGTGAAGCTCCGCCTCTAGCCCCTCCCCTCCTGTTGCTCCTGAGCTCATTAGCCTCACAAGTTTCACCTGTGTGTGATTACTCTCACCACCTGTACCTCTGCTCTTACCCCCAGTATCTAATCTGTGTCCGTATAGTCCCTCCTATCTCCTTTCCTATCCACTTTTTTTTTAACCCCCAGAAGTGTTTAAATGGCGGCCATGATAAAGAGCGTTCCAATTCTCTAAAAGTTATTTCCTCCTTTAGCCTAGGAAACACTGATGCATCCTTTACCAAAGGAGACCACATAATGCTGACCCACAATTCATTGCGGCAACAACATTTAAAGGCTGTGTGTGTGTGCATGTGCGTGTGTGTGTGTGTGTTTACATTATAGCTGCTAGCATCTTAACACATAGAATAATGTAAGAAGAAACACTCACCCTTGCACAGAACAAACAATAATAATCGTGGAGCTGTGTTGTGGACCCATCTGCTCACAAAAAAAGTTACATTCCTGTTTCTGAAGAAGCGGATAGTTTGTGATAAGGTCGGCTATTGGCCGTCAGCACAGCCGCCGCCCTGGAGGAAGTGAAGTCTGTGACCCGTGATTTAAAAGAAGTTTGGGATCACAGGAATAATTTTTAATAACCATGAAATATTAACTAATATTAAATAACTTTTAGCAGTACAGAAACGTTTTTAATATTGACTTTCTTTTTTAATCCCGAACAAACTGCGACACAGTGACGTCATGTGACCCGGAAATAGCTTGATCAATACCGCGCTCACTACCGAGAGGGAGCCATAATCTTAAAATTAAAATAAATGTTTTGCAACACCAAAAATCTCCAAAATAATGGTTGCACACACTTGTGGTATTTGGAAGCCGTTGACAAAGTTTCAGGTCGAACACATACCGCATCGGGGAAATATTCGCTCCACGCACACACAGACCTTTCTTGCATTCTATACTTTACACAATTGTAATGCTTTAATTTTAGTGAGGTTAGTACACAAAGCAGAAACTTCTCCTCTGGTTCTCCCATTTCTTGTGCCGTAGTCTGTGCATCAGTATTATGGGTATACCAATAACTCATGCAAAGAGAACGGTTCCGCGCTGTTTGGAGTGCAATAAAACAGACACTGTCAGATCAGAGACATTTTTAGCCACATGATTTTTTATTTTATTCAACATAATTAATTCACCTAGGAATGCTTTGTGTGGTTGTACATGTGTATGTCTAAAACGTTATGTTGGTCTATTTCTGGCATAAATGTAACAATTTCATAAAATCACACTTATTTTGGATTAACGTTGATTAGTGAGTGGAAGGTGAGTGTGAACAACCATTCCCAATGTGACGTTCTTTTAGTTTCACTTTTGTTCCTCGTAGCCTGGTAACCTTTTTCCCTTTGATTTACATTCAAACCATGTGATTTTTGAGATTCTATCAGTGGAAAGTGTTATAAATGTGCTTTTAGTAGTCCATTTTAAGAAATTTGTATTTTTCTTCACCACGGCAGACGTCACTTATTATTATTATTATTATTATTATTATTATTATTATTATTATTATTATTATTATTATTATTATTATTATTATTATTATTATAAAGTGTGTCTGGTTGTCAAAACAACATGTAGACACATAAGAAAGTTGTATTATTTATACGCCATTAAGAAATTTATGCTTTTTTCCCCTAAAAGGTTTTTTTTTCTTCATCCCACTCCATTTTTGGCACTTAAGTTTTATTTTTTTGTCTCTTGTTACAAGAGCAGATACAGACTTGATTTGCATAAAATGTATTTGCTTTTTTTGTGTTCGAAATAAATGAATAATAATCACACAGACACAAAACAAAAAAAGCGACCTGTTCACAGATTGATCCACCTTTTTTTGGGCAGCTCATTTTCTAAGAGAACTGATTGGTCAGGAGGCGGGACTTTCATACTCACTCAGATCCTATTCAGAACAAAACCTACTCCTGACCAGGTTAGGAGCCTAAGTTACCATGGTGATTTAGCCCAGTAAGAAGTTAGCCAACGTCGTAGTACAGGACACAGCTTCAGAGTACAGGCCTGAGAAGACCAAGTCATAGCCTTGGAAATATACTTGAATGACTCCAAAAATACACAAAATATAAACATACAAAAATTACAGAAAAATACTGAAAAAGAAAATTAAAAAAATCATATGCACTATAAAAACACACAAAACAACAACAAACACAAACAAAAGCTAAAATAACATACTGCACAAAAATAGACAAAAACACACAAACTCCTTTGTGTTAATGCTCTCATCATTATCACTTTTCTAAATAATGACATGAATGTTAATAATGTGGCCCTCAGATCAGACAATCACATTTTTGTGGGCCCCGCTGTGATTATAGTATCACATCTCCGTCTCAGTTTCTTCATTTAGTTTAATCTGGATCACAAGCACATCCTGATTGCCAGATCAATATCTCTAGAGCAATGAGGAAAGGGATTGAAATTGAAATAGGAAACCTATTAACTTGTCTTGGCTGAAGGAATTTGAGCCAAATTTGTATTTAAGCGACAGTCTCACAGCGCAGCAGCAGCTCGGAGGACGATGAGCCTTTTCAAAGTAATGTTTCCTGGAAACCAAGGATAACGAAGGATGATATCATTAGGATGCAGTAACAGGAAACATGTCTCAGGTAGAAAATGCAGAATGAAATGTCCACAGGTGCTTTTCCCCCAAAGTGAAGCTGATGATATCCAACCAGCAGCAGCACAAATGCTTCTCCACACTGAGAAAATTAGCTCCAAAGTGTCAGAGTTTGTCACTGGGCTGATTATGGTATGCAATAAACTGTCCATACTCCTACTTCTCTGCAGTTTCACAGTCAGTCGAATAAAATGCGTCGTGTAAAGTGTCACATTGAAGTCTCCTTTTCACAATCGAGGAGGAGAAAATCTAATGTGGTCTGGAGATGTTTTATAGAAACACTGAAAGCTGACCTGTTCCTTATATTCCCTTTATATTTAAATGGACTTTATTAACAAAATGCATCCATCAATCAGTGGGAGACCGTGACAAAGAACATCTACAACTACTGTACTTAAGTAATATTTATGAGCAGAGGTGAAAGTAATGGATTACAAGTACTCACGTTACTGTAATTGAGTTGCCTTTATGAGTAATTGTACTTTTTTGAGTATATTCTTAATTTGACCAGTGTTGGGAACGTTACTTTAAAAAAGTCATTAGTTATAGTTACTCACTACTTGTTCCAAAAAGTAACTGAGTTAGTAACTGAATTACTCTATAATGAAAGTAACTCATTACCGAGTAAAATAACTATTTGTGTTACTGTTAAAAAAAAGAGTTGCTATATGTCAAAGAATTCACATTTTTTAGATGCGTGTGTCGTTGTGAGGCGCTTCATTAATTTAGTATTTGATTACAACAGATGTGGACAAAGTCTTCACTCCTGGATATAATGAACACTTCACATGTACGTTCTTGTTTTTGACCATAATTAATATAAAGTAGTGTTTGTATCGTCACCTTAAAAATGACAACTTTTCATCAGACTGCTCCACGCTCGCCATCTCTGCTGATTCATCAAATCTGTTGTGTGTGCGCGTGTGCGTGTTTTGGCACATGAGTAAAAACACTGGCTCTGATTGGCTACCATGGAACATGACGCCACTTTAGCCAATCATAACGGCTCACCTTGTTTTAAACCCACCTCCTCACTACAGCTGAGGGATGCTTTTGGATTACAGTTTATTCAATCAATACATGTAACGATAACGGTGTTGTAACGGCGTGAAAAGTAATTAGTGAGATTACCCTGTTACTGAAAAACAAATGCTGTTACCTAACACCATTACTTTAAACGCCGTTATTCCAAACACTGAATTTGACATACTTAAGTATGTTTTAAAGGAAGTAATTTGTTACATTTCTACAACCAACCGTTACTGAGTTCTTATTATTTTTCATCCGCAACTCCTTTGTCATGGAACTCCTCCCAGGCTATTAATGCAGCACTAATGACACGTACTGTATGTCATCTCATAGGGGCAATGTCAAGGTCAAGGTCAAGGTCGCGTCGAAAAAGCTCATCTCAAGTGGAGTATTTTATTTAATTAGCCCAACGCTGTACGACCTGCCAGTAAAAAGATCGGTAGGGGTCAAAGTTCATTACTTCAAAATTCACCTTTCAAAGTTAATTTATACACATCACATTCAGATAGCATTTTAGAAACTCTAAACCCACAGAGAGAAACTCTGATTTAGTATAAATAGGTTTGTGGAAACACGTCAAACTGGAATTC
This sequence comes from Gouania willdenowi, assembly GCF_900634775.1. NCBI lineage: Eukaryota > Metazoa > Chordata > Actinopteri > Blenniiformes > Gobiesocidae > Gouania > Gouania willdenowi. The sequence goes on from NC_041048.1 coordinate 40,420,219, forward strand.
ATTATTTTTAGGCCAAGCTACAGGACTCTAAACGCCCTGACTTTGTTCTTGTTGTTGTTGTGTACACTAGTACGCAGTGTACTAGTGTACGCATCAACGCTCGGAGCCAGATTTTCAAAAAAAAAAAAGTTGATTTCTCATTGCGAGTCAAATGTTGGTGGTACCAAATCATTGGCACATACCAATATATAAATAGGGGGTCCATTACCCCATATGTGCCACAGGGGAGCCAGGGGACCCCTGGAGGCCCCATTTTTCAAATAACTACTCCTCCGTTAGTTCTCGCTAGATCGGAATGCAGTTTGGTATGAATACTCTATGAATGAATATGATGAGACGCTCTGAGCCCTTTTTTTTACATGGAGCCCGGTGGCCAACCCCCATTTCCGATAATTTCCAAATTTATGGGAACATAGTCGTGTGATATATCGTTTCAAAGGTAATTCAACGTAGATTATGATTATGCCTCGCACAATTCGATTAGGGGCCCGTTCTTTCGGCAATTTCTGTTAAGGTTGTTTTCTCATTTATTTGCTAGTCAAATATTGTGACAGTTGGTGGTACCAAATCATTGACACATACCAATATGTGAATAGAGCCCATTACTCTGTAAGTGCCACAGGGGCACCAGGGGGCCCCATTTTTCAAATGACTACTACTCCTTTAATGTTTGTTTAATCGGGCTGTAATTTGACATGGATATTCTGTGAGCGGATGTCTAGAGCCTCTCTAAGACCTTTTTTTACTCTGTGGAACCGAGTCATTTGACTGAATTCTCGGGAACGTGGTACGTGCTATTCGCCATGGGCGTAGTTAATCCGAACTTGTTTACTCTGCAGCGTTTTAGAAAGGAAAATATTAAAAATAAAAGCATAAAGTGCTGCTACTTACAGAGACGATAGCAGCCACGGTCTCTATAGCCCCGGTGCTCAGTGTGATGTAGGGAAGCAGGTTCTCGTCAAAGCCTGCTTTCTGAAGGATGCCATTGGTATAGTACCAGATCTATAGGAGAAGCAATTAATAATCAATAACTTCAGTGTTAGCCATAGAATTCTGCAAAAAATAATTAATATGATGGCAATGAAGGAAGTTTCAAGATTATGAGCAAATTAATGAAAAATTGTCTTTTTCATGTATATCTTTTACCAGCTTCTGTGGATTTCATGAATACAGTAAGTATCAAATGACAACGAAAGTGACGACCGACCTCCACAGCGATTCAAATTAAACTCCCGTCTTTTTTTGAAAGCAAACACAGTATATGCAAATGTATGCGTTTTCATATATATGATAATTCCTGTGTGCTTTAGTTCTCATTCATCACTGATTGCAGGTCGCTCCACCAGTTGGGACTCCGTCATGATCCCTAAGAATCTCCACCTAATTTAGGCACTTTATGCAAGAGTCAAAGGTCATACACACACACACACACACACACAGTCTGACATTTATGGGTGGAAAAATCTTTTTTTCAGCTTCTTAGAAACACTAATTATGTCTTTAAATGAAAGCAAACTGTTCAAAAACTCCAATGCAGCAGCATTACCTATAATAACCTATCATTTAAAAATAGAATATACATGTATTTTTTGCTAAGTTTGTGCTGTTGTTTTATTATAACAAAGTAAATAAAAATGGGAACTCGGATGAGAAAAGTGTCCAAAAATACTGAATATGTGTTCACATCAAACTGTCCCTCTCTCTCATAAAGCAGGTATTCATTTTCATTTTGTGTATTTTTCACAAATTCTGTATGTATTTTGAGTCATTTTGTATATTTGTCCCTGATTTAGTGTATTTTTGTTCTGATTTTGTTTATTTGTATTGTGATATTGTGTGTTTTTGTAATAATTGTGTGTATTTTTGTTGTCATAATATATATTTTTTACAAATTTTGTATGGATTTTTGTGTATAACTGTATTTGTTTGGAGTAATTTTGTGTATTTTTGCTGTGATAGTGTATTTTTGTTCTCACTTTGAGTTTTTTTTTCCACCTTTTGTGTAATTTTCTTGTCGCTTTGTTAACATGTTTAACATTTTTGTGTATTTGGACTAACTTTGTGTATTTGTGTTGTCATTTCCGTCATTTTTGTAATAATTGTATTTTTGTTGTCATTATGTATATTTTTCACCAATTTTGTGTGTATTTTTGAGTCATTTTGTGCTTTTTTGCTGTTATTCAATGTATTTTTGTTTTGTTTTTTTGCCTTTTGTGTAATTTTCTTGACACTTTGTACATTTTCTTCCAGGTTTTGTGCATTTTTTGTCTTTGTGTTGTCATTTTTTCTGTTTTGTAAATAACTGTTCATATTTTTTACTAGTTTTGTGTGTATTTGAAGTAATTTTGTGAATTTTTGCAGCCATTTTGTGCATTTTTGTTTGTTGTCATTTTGTGTATTTTTTGAGTCATTTTGTGTTTTTGTAATAATTGTGTGTATTTTTGTTGTCATTACGTATCTTTTTCACTAATTTTGAAGTCATTTTATGAGTTTGGAGGCCACAGTAAATTAGACAGAGGGCCGCCAGTGGCCCATTCTATAGATGATCTAGGGAGATAATAATGTTACCCACAGCATTGAGACCACAGAGCTGGTAACAGGCCATAGTGATGCAGATGGTGATGAGCTGCCATCTCACAGCTGGATTCCTCAGCAGCTGGAGCACAGACACTGTGTTCAGGTTGTCCTGAGCTCGAGCCTCAGCGTGGACCTCCTCCAGCTCCTCAGAGACGTCCTCCTTCCCCAGAAACCTCTGGAACGCTGCAACACACAGACGTACACGTGGTTTTTATGGTAGGAAACTGTTAATAACTTTATGATAATCAGCATTAGACTTTAATAATGCTAATTATTAAGAAGAACAAATGATCTGACTGAAACACAGCAGACCAGCAGGAGAACATCTCCCAGTCTAAACCAGGGGTTCTCAACCTTGGGGTCGCAAGACACTGATAGGGTTGTCGCCAGATACCTTCAAGAAACTAAGAATAGTTTTTGAACATTTTGAGCCCATTTTTGTGTATTTTCACCCTTTTTGTCTGCAACTACAACAAACTTACAATATTTTAACCTATTTTCATCACTTTTTCTTTCCATATTTTTGTTCCTTTTAATGCATTTTTCTACATTACTCCTCTTTCTGACACTTCTGCATCACATTTCAATGCCTTTTCTGCACATTTTTTTCCACTTCCTAGGCATGTTCAGCACTTATAAACCCTTTCCACCACTTTTCCCCCTAATGAATAAAATCACATATGTTGACCCATTATTGTCACTTTTAACCCATTCTCACCATAATTCATGCTTATTTTTGACAACGTATCAACATTCACTATTTTCTTGTCACTTGTCTTCAACATTTTGTGTATTTGTTGTGTCATTTTTGTGTGTTTTTTAAATAATTGTTTATATTTTTGTTGCATTTTTGCTGTCATTTTGTATATTTTTCACTAGTTTTGTGTATATTTTTGAGTACTTTTCTATGTATTTGGAGTAATTTTGTGCATTTTTGCTGTGATTTAGTGTTTGTGTTGTTGTCAATTTGTATCTTTTATGTATTTTCATCTCTGATTTGCTCCTTTTAATGCATTTTCGACACTTATAAACCTTTTCCGCCACTTTTTCCACCATGTCACATATGTTGACCCATTATTGTTACTTTTAACCTCTTTTCATTGTATTGACACTGTGAACCCTTTTAACCTTTTAACTTTTCTGTCTGTTTTTGCCCACTGGAATTTGCAATTTTTAACCAAATTCTGTGGTTTTTAAAATCCCATTTCACCACCTTATCCACCATTATTGGTCACTTTTTAACTCAGTTTATCTGTGAATAAAACAATGATTTCCATCTTTAAGATGACTATAATAATAATAATAAATGTTCCTGGATAACAGTGGATATTATTCAGATGAATAAATAAATGTGGTTATCACAGATTCATAGAACAATGGACCATCATTTTACTGACTTTATGGATGGACCCCAAAAATCTCTCCTTTATTCCCCCTATAGATGGTCCTGTCTCCACACGACTGTTCTTCAATGTTCATGTCTGTGTTCAACCACCTTCAGCTACAGTGGGGGTCCCCGCTCTCTGGAACCTTTATTTTGGGGGTCGTGGGCTGAATAGATTGAGAACCTCAGGGCAGTGTGTTGGTCAAAAACAGCGTTCACGCAGAGTTCAAAGATATCAAGGATTTGATTTGGAGAAAAAGGAACATGCGTGTTTATCACTAGCCACTATTGTATCTGATTAAGACCCTCATTTGATGAGTAGGAGTTTTAATGAATGTCCACTGTAATATTTTCACAGTGTGAGGAACAGCTTTGAACAAAATGAAATAATTATGAATTTTAAAAATGGACTTGATTCAGTTCTTCCACAGCAGAGAAGCTTTTAACTCAGTGGAGGCCAAAACATGATCAACCTTCATGTCAGCATTTAGAATAAAGACCAATTTGAGCATTAACACAGTTAAAAATAAAAGAGCTTATACAGTATGTGTGGGATTTTGTGACTTTTTATTTTCTATACTTCTGTGTTTTTCATTTTGGGTTGTTTTTTGTGTTTTTGCTGCTTTGTGTGTTTTTAGGAGTCATTTCTTGTACTTTTGTCCATTTGTATATTGTTAATTTGTTTAATATTTTTATGTGTTTTAGGAGTCATTTTACGTGTTTGTGCTTTTGTTTACTGTATTTTTCTACAATTCCATTTGTTTTGTCGTTAATTTGTATATTTTTTAGCATTTTTCTGTGTTTTTAGGAGTCATTTTGTGTATTTTTGTTGTCATTTTGTATATTGTTCTGTATTTTTTAATTAAATTTCTGTATTTTTGCTGTTGTTTACTGTATTTTTCTTCTATTTTATGTGTTTTCTTGTCATTTTAAATATTTTTCTGACACTTTGTGTGTTGGGAGCAGCAACAAAATGACTGCACAAAATTAGACAAAGGGCCACATGTGGCCCCCGGGGCCACCAGATACCTACATCTGCTCCACAGGAAAACTTAACTAATTCATATTTGTTTGTTGACTGTGTCGATTGATATTATATATTCTCCCCAAATAAAAGGTATAAAAAGGACAGCATTTTTGTTTCTAATTTATTGTTTAGCGTAGCAGAGGTTTTCTCCCATTTTCTTTTAACTTCTTTCAATTGAGTTTTTCATGGAATTATTGGGGTACAGTTGGGATAATATTATTCTCTATCTATATCATATTTTAGGAAATAAGGACCCATTTTCAGTTTTGCTTTTTGTGAGTTTCCCATTCTGTGACTGTTGTCATTCCGTTTCGTCTTTATGAAAAGTAACAACCGGGGGCTTGTCCTGGATCTGAAGTAAACTTGTTTTGCAGATATTTTTTGTCGTTGTTGCTCTTTTAAAAATACATGAACTTCTCATTTTACCCATTTTTTTATCACTTAAAATATAATTCATAAATTTTATGACATGGTAATATCTGTATGATGTCACATGTCATAAACTTTGATCAAGGTGCTGCTGATAAATAAGAAAGACTGGTATTGGATTAATATTACATACTGTATATATTATTAGATGATATAACAAATGGAATCTGAAATCACGACTAAATACTTCAATCACCTCCTTCAGGTGCAATTGATGTTTAATGAGTCTTTTATTATTTTGAAGGCTATGGATGTGTTTCAACACACGGTATTTGTTGGTTCTCACACTGGGGTAATACACAGAGTCAGCGAATGAGGATAAACTGTGTCTTTGGATTGTAAAATAAATACCCGTACAGGCAGAGCCTCGGGCTAAAGCTTGCAGCAGTCATGTTTTCTGTTTAACTCCTTCCTCTGGGATCCATAATTTATGCACAATAAGTCAGACTGCAATGCAGATGCTTTTCTCAGCTCCGTGCCTGCAATATAAAGAGTCCTTTATGATAAATGCCAAACTATATAGTGTGTTCACCTCAGCTGAATGGATGCTCATATTTTTACATTTTTGACCAGCTGGAACTGATTGGTATTATTTATTTGTTCATTGGATCCCCATTAGCCATTAAAAAATCTAGATTCTAGTACATTAAGACAGTTAAAAATATACAAAATCATTACATAAAAAGGTACATAAAGACACATTTTCATTACACCAACAAATAAATAAAATTTAAAAAAAAATGATATATACATTAACATTGGTAAAAGGTTTTAAAGCATTTTTGAATAGCCCTGCGATGGACTGGCACCCTGTCCAGGGTGTACCCCCGTCCAGCGCCCAATGAGAGCCGGAGATTGGCACCGGCAGACAAGAATAAGTGGGTCTGAAAATCAATGAATGAATACACAAAAAGTTGACATGTCTTTCAGGTCCCGAGGCAGTTTGTTCCGTAGGTGAAAAGCTCTAAAAAAAGACATTAGTCAATAGTATTAATAATTAATTAATATTAGGACAATGTATTGGTGACTAAGTTTGAAGCAAGTAGTTATTGTACTAGTGGATATGATGATATTTACTTGAAATAATCTTGGTTGGCCAGCTGAAATAAATATTAGTGAATTATAATGCATTTTAGTTTCAATGATAAGGTGCATATCAGTGATACTGGTCCTCAAAGCAAGGCGAGCGGCCTTGTTCTGGGCCACTCGAAGCCACTTAAATCAGATTTAGTGGTTGGCACCAGATTACTGAACAGTACTCAAGGTGAAACGGTACAAGAGACTTTACCACTAGCTGCAAAGTTGCTGAGGGAATAAAAGAGGCATATCTCTGAATAACAGCCATGATAGTTGTCATTTTCTTTATAACATGTTCTATATGGGGGACCGTGATAGATTAAGGTTTTGGTGACAAATTCTTGTTCCATGCATAGCAATGCAGTGTATTCTTCATAAAACAGAGTATATTAGTATTTTATGAGTACAGTTTTTATCTGTTGGCAGAGTTAAAGAAAAGCAGTTTGACTTATTAGGGTATAAGGTTGGGTTCTGATAACTTACAATTATAGCAGTCGACCAGATGACACTGTGATGTGTTCAGCACTTACAGTATCTTGACTGTTGCACAGTAATAATAAATGACTGATTTAACATTGCTGCTGCCCACAACATGAAAAGTTTGGATTTCATCGAATAATACAATCAGTTTTGCATTGTTTGCAAGTTTTGTGAACGGAGCAATTAAATACTCCTCAATGTCAGTAGGTGGCAGTAGATTGCACAAAAAAGCTCAGTAATATATGTATTAATAAGCCTTTTTACCCTCTCGCTCTGGTTCAGTACTTCCGCATTAGGTCAAAGGTCAGAGGGATAAACTCGCCATGTGTGACGGTGTTGGAAAAGAGTCTGACAGAGATTTAGATTATTTTACCCGTTTGAGCGTTGATTCTTTGAAAAATGTTTTGCATAAACATGGTATCGGTCTCCAAGGCAGAAAGACTGAGTTAGCTGCTAAAGCTAATGCTGCTAAAGCTTATGCTGCTAAAGCTAATGTTGCACACGAGCTGAAAATTCAGTTTTTTTCCTGACTTTTCAAACTGTTTCAGCTGATGCCGTTACTCCAGTTCACTTATCGACCTGTCCATCTTGTGCACATTTGTAAATTGAATTAAAATAATAGCTTAATAAAAATAATCATGGGCCTGGTTAGTGAATGTGGACGTTACATTTTCAAAAAGAGAACTCATACTGTCCTTTTCACACTCGGAAATCTCTCTTTCCCATCAATAATAATAATCAGTCCCTCCAGGATTTCGCAATGTTGCGATCGCAACTATTAATGCAAAATCAACCAACTTCGCGAAATCAGGGCGGCAATGCAATTTTTCCAGAAGTTCGCAACTTTCCCGCAACTTCGCTGAAAAAAAACATAAATATGTAGCCGCTTATCGTTATTTTTGGCATTTTAGCGCTTGTAGTTGCTACGGAAGTAGCGGAGGATGCACTATGGGCTTTGCGCCATAGACATGTATACTTAGACGCCCCATTGACTGCTGCCGCCCACTAGAGTGGTGCGTCTACATATATTATGTCTATGCTTTGCGCTGCTTACAAGGAACCTACGAAGAAGAAAATGCCTACGTCACATCCTGTTTTCAACCAGTGCCGGTGTCACGGTCTGAGTTCACATCGGTCTGAGATTGGTTATGAGCATGCGCACTACCGGAAAATGAATTCATGCTACTTCCGCTTAGCTTTGTTCTACTTCTGCCGTTCTGAGATAAAAAAAAAAATTATTTCAAAGCTAAGATACAAATATTAAAAACTGTTGCACCTTTTTCAGGGTTTGTTCAGTGTATGAGCTAAAAAAAAAAAAAAGGTGTTTGCATGTTTTGCAAAATTGTGTTGGTGTTTGCTTTCCAACAATAAAGCATATTTTTTCTAGAACATGTGTGATCAATATGTATTTATAATTGGTAGAAACAATTACCTCAATTGTGAGAAAAAGTAGGTTTTAGAAATCACAACTTTTTACCGCAACTTTTGGAAAAATGGCCCACGAAATCAGGCATTTCAGCGGCTACAATCACAAAAACATGCCTGCGAAATCCTGGAGATACGGAATAATACATTTTAAATATAAGCGCTTTTCAAAAACTTTGACACTTTGCAATTGTTAAAATAACTACACAAGTCAGAAAAATAAACCAGCAACAATAAAGTAAATACAGAAAATACATAACAATCAAACGTTAAAAGCTTGGGAGAGGAGTGTGAGGTCTGTCGCTTTGATACTGTTTCTCTCATCGGTTCATAAAAGTGCTCAGATCAGCGGAAAGCCATGGTCTCCCTGAGTCTGAATATGTGCGTCGTTGCCGGGTAGAGTCCGCTGGAGACCATGGAGGTCGTTTAGAGAGTGTCATCAATGGGAAAAGGAGCGTAGAAGCAGAGGAGGTCTGTAGCAATGGTTTTACTAAAGTGCTCGGGTACGTGCATCATTCCCGGGTAGAGTCCTAATCTGCCCGCTGCAGACCCAGGTAGTCGGTATTTTCATTCACCAGGGGTGGAAGCGAGGGGACCACCCTCGCTTCAATACTGCTGCTCTCATCTGTTTTTAAAAGTGCTCGGATCAGCTGCAATTAACAAACTTTGGACACCTCCTCGAGTCTGAATATGTGTAATATTAATAATATAAACACTATTAAAACACTAATGATCTCTGGAATAACATTACAAACGCTGTTAGATTGGAAATATCAACAGAGTAGAGGAGCTTGTTTACGTTCACATCTCTCTCGAGCTATGACCCCTCAGGTCGTGCATGCGTTTAGTTCCACAGTGTGAAAAGACTGATTATTAGAGGGAGAGGGAGGAAGTTAAATGCTTGTTCATGTGGATCTTGTTGGGTTGTGTCTTTCTTACTATGGACTCTATATTTTTTATTTTGTATTTTTTGTTAAGCACTTTGAGATGACTGTTGTAATTTGCGCTATAAAAATAAAGTTGAATTGAATTGAATCAAATAGTATTAATGGCCTCACAAAATTTGTCACAATAAGCAACATTTTCCAACTTGAATGGATTTTGGTATATGATAAAAAATGAGCTTAAACAACTAAATATTGTTTATTATTTCCATCACTGAGTGCTAACATAATGTGTAATATCAATAAAGAATATTATGATTGCACAAACTAAAATTTAACTAAGCTATATTTATGCTTTTCCGGATTTGATGATGATCCACAAACTATTTCTTGCACAATTTACACACAACTGGGCTTTTGTTTTCCATCTAGTGTTTTTATTTAAAGGTCCAGTATGATGCTAATTTTCACCCATCTCCATTTATTCTAAGAACCCCATCAACATAGTATTTGAGGTTTGGTTTCCCAAACTCGTCTTATTTCTGGAGTTTTAGCCCTCTGAAAAAGGGCTCCTAAAAACAGGCTGTTTTTGGGCCTTCATGCATATGTATGAATGGGCGTAAACACACGTGTAGCTTCAGGGTGTGTTTATCTCAGCAGCAGCAGTAAATTATTAACAGCCTCTTTCTTCTCCTCCTCACCTCTTCTGTCCACAGGAATAGTCAATTTAAAACGATAATCCACTGTTTTGTCAGACTGCTGCGTCACATTGGGTCACACACACGCAGAGTCGGCGCCAGCCAGTATTAAATGGGGGGGTATCCCAACATACGCGCACCAACTTATAAAATACTCATAAAACACCAGTTAACTTTTAAACATGATCCTATTACACCAAACAGCAGATGAAAACCTATAAAAATATGGAGTCATATAACTTTTTTGTGAGCGGGTGGGTCCACAACGTCCTCAGCAGTAACGGCTATAATGTCAACACATCTTAATGATGACGTTAACCTGACAGTCAAGGATACCTGAGGTTTGTTTGTCACACACATATATACATATATACTGTACTACTACTGAATAGTACTTTATGACATGTAGCATTAGCATTAGGGTGTTCAGCTTTATGTGCACAGTGTGCAGCAGAGGTGAAAGAAAGGAGGTAAATAATAGTAAATGAGTATTTAATGACCTAATGCTATAATTTAAACACAGCCACAAAAACAAAGTTAGCTCGTTAAGCTAACATACCTCTGGCCTCTGAAGTGGTCGCTACAGACACGGGCATCAGCAGACTCTGCTCCTCCCGACCACAGATGTAGGTTTAAAATCCACTTTTTATGGCGTTGTTCTGTGTTTTTTACATTTCTCACCTCTGTAAACGACAATCTTCGTTACTTCGTGCAGAGACGAGAGACTTTATACCTTCCTTCATATGAACGCACCCGTGTAGACCTAATAAAAACCTTTAATGAAGTCATATAATAATAATAATAATAATAATAATAATAATAATAATACATTTTATTTAAAAGCGCCTTTGAAAACACCCAAGGTCACTGTACAGTGGAGTCATAAAAACAATAAAAACAGGATCAAAAGAATAAAACAGAGTACGATATTGAGATGGTGAGTGTGTGACTAGGTGGTTTATAGACCTCACAGGAATAGAATCCAGCTTTCAGACCAGCTCTGACTGTCTACGTCACAAATGCATTAATGCATTAATAGCTCATGTTTTAGGGATATGAAGCTCATTGGTGGCTTTTTGAGTAAAAACACGTAGCAGACGTTGTTATTACGGGGCTGGAAAGTGACAGCTGTTAATTCTGTGTTTGCAAGCTGTGCTAACTTTACAGAGAAATCAGAATCAGAATTATTTATTTATTTATTGACCAAGTAATGTATGTTATACACACGAGGAATTTGACTTGGTGAACTGTGCTCTTTCTAATACTGTATACATTAAATAATAACAAAATAAAATAACAAGATAACAATAACAAGAAAATAATAATAGTAAAATAAAATATAATAATAATAATAAGATAATAGGATAAATCCATCAGACAACAACTCATGCTAATGATGCTAACCACACAGGCACAATGTTTCCTCTGCAGCATAAAGGTCTCATATCATGCTATTTTTCACCATCATCACCATTTGTTCTAAGAACCCCAAAAACATAATATTTCAGGTTTATTTTCCCAAACTCGCCTGTTTTCCAGAGTTTTAGCCTCTGAAAAGTCACTTTCTGACCAACTCTACACAAACAGGCTGATTTACGTCCTACTAATGTATATTCATGAGTGGGCGTGTCTATAGACGGGACACTGACTTTCTCCTCCCCGTACGGTGACATAGGCCCAGAGGACGGCCCGCCCTCCTCCCACCCACTAAGTAGCAGAACTCATGCTGCTTTATAAACATGAGACAGAGCGTGGGGGCGGGGCGTTCACCTGTACATACATAGACTGTCAAAAATAGATACATAGCACTGTGTGAAGGACGCTGAAATGCTCACCTATGTGGGCGTGTCTGTTTACATGTCAATCATGGCAGAGAGCTTCCTGGAGGCGTGGCTTCTCCAGCTCAGTGCTGCGTTAAATTTGTCATCAAAGTGGGAACGCGTCATCAAATTGTAGTGAGGTGTTTGTGTTCACCCTGTAGTAAGAAAGGAGTAAATCACCCTCTGACTAATGATTGATGGAATCAATGAAAAAAACACTTTCAACATGTGTTTGAAGCCCTAATAGAACTTTATCATGTTTAAAGCACAGAAAAGTTCATTTAGCTTAACATGGGCCCTTTAATCTCCACCTCTACCTGGGTGTTAGCCCTAGGTGTTAGCCCTAGGTGTTAGCCCTAGGTGTTAGCCCTGAGTGTTAGCCCTAGGTGTTAGCCCTGGGTGTTAGCCCTGGGTGTTAGCCCTGAGTGTTAGCCCTAGGTGTTAGCCCTAGGTGTTAGGCCTAGGTGTTTGCCCTGGGTGTTAGCCCTGGGTGTTAGCCCTAGGTGTTAGCCCTGAGTGTTAGCCCTAGGTGTTAGCCCTGGGTGTTAGCCCTGAGTGTTAGCCCTGAGTGTTAGCCCTAGGTGTTAGCCCTAGGTGTTTGCCCTGGGTGTTAGCCCTGGGTGTTAGCCCTAGGTGTTAGCCCTGAGTGTTAGCCCTAGGTGTTAGCCCTGGGTGTTAGCCCTGAGTGTTAGCCCTGAGTGTTAACCCTGGGTGTTACTGCTGAGTGTTTGCCCTGGGTGTTAGCCCTAGGTGTTAGCCCATAGGTGTTAGCCCATAGGTGTTAGCCCATAGGTGTTAGCCCTGGGTGTTAGCAAGCTTTTAGGGGGATTTTTAATGTAACTGGATCTTCTGCTGCCTGCTGCATTTTAGCCAGACATTCATCTGTTCAGTAGGAAAACATGTTTATATTCAGTCTGTTTTATGCCTATTTTGTGCAAAATGTGAAAATAACTAAAAGAAACTGTTTGTGTTAAAGTATAAATAAGAAACAAAATAAAACTGGCAAACAGAAGAAAGGAAAAACTGCAGCGCTGTCGTGAATTTGAATAAATAAAGTCTAAAAATCACCTGTGCCAAGCATAAATCTAAACTATTATATACAGTGAGTGATTCACCAGTTTAAAACAAACTTTTTAAACTGACCAAACTCTAATCGTGATGCATGAAGCTGAAGGGTGAAATAAATTACAAAGACTTTAGAGGATTTTAACATTTGATGAATGTCCCGTCATTAAAATGTCTGCAGGCTACTACTGTTATTCTGAGTTTAATTGTAACGTGTTATAATTATGAGGCGGGAGCAGATAGATATTTAAAGGAACAACTCATGCATAAAACCAAAGAAACTTAAAGTTATAATATTAACACAAACCAAAACCAACAAATACGAGATAATGAGAAAACGGTAAAAACTAAAGGGTGGGACGATAGAGATATTATTTGAGCATTTAAGTCCAGAGTTAAAGTCAAATAAAAGCACAATTATTTTTTCAACTTAAGATTTTTTTCACCATGTCATCCAATAAGCAGCGAGAGAAAAGTTTTGAATGACAGCTTCTCAGCCAATCAGTGACTCGTACCACACATATCAACTCTTAAGCCCCGCCCACAGACTGCATTGTCATCACAGAGTTGCTGTTGTAATGCTGCGTTCAATAAAAGTCTCACTACGTAGGATTTGATGACCTCCTACGTGGAAAAAGTGAGTTGGAACGCCACCTGGAGTCGCAGTTCCTACTCGCTGAGAATCATTTAAAGGAGAATAGTGAACCTAGGCCTGGGCAATATATTGAGATTCAAGATATATCGATATTTCTATTTTGACAATATAGAAAATTAGAATATCGCCATTAATAATATATTT